>NW_015544138.1:454293-469613 GCF_001515605.1 Sinocyclocheilus anshuiensis | reverse complement strand
AAGAGCCGGTGTGAATAAATATAGATTTAAATTCAAAGAGACAGGATAGTCTGTGCATGATCTGATGTTTTATTCGAACCGGGCGCTCTCGCGCAGAAAGTCGAACCAGGAAATTCCTAATATGGACAAAAGCGTCCAGCTCTCGCTGTATGAAAGCAGTTGTTTTCACAGAAAAACAGAAACGTTTGGAAACATGAAGACATTAAACATACGATTTCGATAATATATTGTTTATTTGTGTTTTTCAAGTCATCGCCAGGTAATAAATAAAGTATATGAACAATGCAGTGCTTAACTGACATAGCATATATTACAGTATAGAAGCTATTCTGCCTTATGTGATTAAAAAAGTGTTTGTAGTATATAAACAAATCATTATTATTGGTCATTGTCAGCAGTGTATCTGATTTCTTATTCCAATTAAAAGCTAGAAATAAGAGAAAAATTTAAGTTGCCTATACACTACCAGTCAAGTTTTTGAACAGTAAGATTTTTAATGTTTTTTAAAGAAGTCTCTTCTGTTCACCAAGCCTGCATTTATTTGATCCAAAATACAGCAAAAGCAGTAATATTGTGAAATATTTTTACTATTTAAAATAACTGCTTTGTATTTGAATATATTTGAATATGTAATTTATTTCTGTGATCAAAGCTGAATTTTCAGCATCAAGAAAAATGGTATCAGAAAAATAAACTTGTTTTCTCTTTGGATTAAGTTTATTTTTCTGACCCCAAAGTCTTAACTTAGTTTTGATGCATTTTTGTTTTTCAGGAAACAAGACTTTATATTTTATGTCATTTTACTTATCAGGTAAATTAATCTTAATATGAATCTTAATTTAAGTATGTTTAGATATTTGGACTGGAAAACTAAAAAACAAGGCTCAGTAAGAAAATAATTTTCACAGTGTACCCAGTATTTTTAGTAAAATAAATTTTTTTTTTAATGAAAATATATTTACTTTAGAAGCAAAATTATTCAAAGAAACATACACTTTAAATTAAGTTAAAGTTGTTTTCTGAGCCCATTGGCAGATTTTCTTGTTTTAAATGTAAAATTACTAAATTTTGATGCATTTTTTTTTTTTTCAGGAAAAAAAGGTTTAATATTGTAAGTAATTTTGTTTCTTAAGTAAATTCATGTTGATTTTAGACATTAAAGCAAGACAAACATACTAAGAATGAACATTTTTTGTAGTATTTTTGTCTTGTTTTCCAGCACAAATATGTAAACATTCATAAATAAAGATACATTTAATTGAGTAGCAAAATTACAAGATATAGATTATTTTCTGAAAAATGCATCAAAATTAAGTGAGTTTTTGCTTAAAACAAGAACAAATATCTGCCAATGGGGTCAGAAAAATAAGCTTGTTTTCCCTTTGAATTAATTTATTTTTTCTGGCACCATTTGCTAATTTTTTTTTCTAGTTCTAGCATAAACTCACTTCATTTTGATATATTTTTCAGAAAACAAGACTTAATATCTCAAGTAACTTACAAGTAACAATGTGTCTTGATTTAAGAGTATTTAGATATTTGTACTGGAAATCAAGACAAAAATACTGTGGAAGAGCATCATTTTGTCAGTGTTTAAATCAGTCAGAGGTTATTCAGATCCATTAAGAACGATTCACGAGTCTTTAACGCTGATACATGACTCCAGTAGGCTGTAACATTTGATCTTTCATTTGTTTCATAGCCGAAAATCCTTTTATTTTGATGCAATGCAGAACATCTGGCATCTCACTTTCTCTGTCCAAAACTCGACATTGACGAGCTTTTTGACTCCACAGAGCAAGACAAGACTTTTCTAAGGAACAGTTCACCTAAAAATGAATCTTTTGTCATCAATTTGTCATCATGTTGTTCCAAACCTGCTCTTTCCATGCAACAAAACTGGATATGGACCAGGTCTAAAAAATGACAAAACATTTCTATAAAAGTGTAATAAAAGCAGTGTGAACATTGTCCACTGAAGAAATGGGGTTTGAATGATTTAAGTGTGAATAAATGATGAGAAAAGATTAATTTTTTGCTCAAGCTCTTTACATGAGCGGCACAGATGTTCATGAAATGAAACCGATTCGGACAGCAAAAGTATTTCACGAATGTAACATGTGAAATGTGTTTTTAACGTGCAGATGAAGCCTCTCAGATGGAGTCTGAAGGATGTGCATCAACACAGCTGCGTTCCTCGTCGTGCTGTAGTTGTCGTGTGTCTGATTTCACAGCTGTTTCTGGACTCTGACATCAGATTCGCCTCAATGCAGCGTTTATTTTAAGATTTTATTGCTGGACTCTTCCTGTCTGTAATAAAAAGAGGTTTCATGTCCTGTTGACAGTCGCACATATTACAGCATTGACACAAAATTATGGTAAAAAATATAAAAAATGTAATAGTGACTTTTTGACTTTTTATACACAATATATAACACAATTCAAAGGAAAAATTTTGTAATTTCGTAATTACAAAATTTTTTATTTTCTCGGAATTCTGAATTGACATCGCATAATTTTGAGTTTTTTCTCAGAATTCTGAGTTTACATCTTGCAATTCTGATTTTTTTTCAGAATGCTGAGTTTACATCTCACAACTCTTTTTTTTTCAGAATTCTGAGTTTATATCTCACACTTCTGATTTTTTTTCTCAGAATTCTGAGTTTACATCTTGCAATTCTGATTTTTTTTCTCAAAATCCTGAATTTACATCTCGCAATTTTTACTTTTTTCTCGGAATTCTAAGTTTACATCGTGCAATTTAGATATTTTTATTTTCTCGGAATTATGAATTCACATCTCGTAATTTTTTAATTTTTTTCTTGGAATTCTGAGTTTATATCTCGTAATTTTAAAATCTTTTTTTTTTTTTATTCTGAGTTTACATCTCAATTTTTTACTTTTTTCAGAATTCTGAGTTTACATCTCGTAGTTCTGACTTTTTTCTCGGAATTCTGAATGTACATCTCGCAATTTTGAGTTGTTTTCTTGGAATTCTGAGTTTACGTCTCGTAATTTTAAATTCTTTTTTTTTTTGGAATTCTGAGTTTACATCTCAATTTTTACTTTTTTCAGAAATCTGTAAGTTTACATCTTGCAATTTAGATATTTTTTATTTTCTCGGAATTATGAATTTACATCTCGCAATTTTTAGATTTTATTCTTGGAATTCTGAGTTTACATCTCGTAATTTTAAATTCTTTTTTTTTTTATTCTGAGTTTACATCTCAATTTTTACTTTTTTCAGAAATCTAAGTTTACGTCTCGCAATTTTGAGTTTTCTCGGAATTCTTAGTTTACATCTCAGAATAATACATATAATCATCTACATATAATAATAAAAAAAGTTATTCAACTTTCTTCCCCCACAATTCAGACTTTTCTCAGACTTGCAAGTAAAAAAAGTCAGAATTACCTTTTTAATTTTTTTATTCCGCGGAGGAAATAAGCTTCCATACACAATACCGTGGTCCTACTATGTGCCATTCTTTGAAGTATCTTAAAATAATTATAGCTTTTGAATATGGTAATGATGCTATTTATCCAGTTACCATACTATGATCATAGTTTTACCATGATTCAATTGCAGTACTTTCATATTTCTCATATCCTCATATGTGGAAGTGCAGAAACACAAATGTCCTGAAGTGTTTGTGAGAAGCATCTGCTGAACTGTTTGTTGTGTGTGTTTCAGGTTCAACATGCCTCATGATGACAGTCCGAAGTGCCGCGAGGCGGGAATCAAGCATCAGTACCACGTCATGGCCCCGACCCTCAACTACGACACCAGCCCCTGGTCCTGGTCCAAATGCAGCCGCAAATACATCACGGATTTCCTGGAGTAGGTGCTCAGTTACATCTGCCATCAGTTCAATCTACTCTCGATCCATTTATATGAATGAGATTCCAGTTAAAGTCCCATTTCACATTTTTAATGAAAGTACAAGTCTGTTTGAAAACGTTTGTTATTTAACAGCAGGAAATTAAAGAAAATCCAGCTTAAGTTGGAATCTGGTTTGGCATGGTTTATAGTTGGTTGGAGATGGTTATTAGTTGGGTTAAACAGTGTTATTTTAGTATTATTTACATGCTATTTTAGTATTTGTTAAAAATTGTTTTCATTCTAATAATATTTTATTATAAAAATTATTTTTATATTTCCATTTTAATTTAAGTTTTAGTAAATTATTTGTGTCATTTTTATTAGTTTTTATATATAGCTTTAATAATTTTTTATTTCAGTTGTAGTTTTAGTAATTTTAGTACTTAAACTTTTTGTTAGTTGCCAAGGCAACATTTTATTTTTATTATCTAATATGTATGTTTTAATTTTATTTAGATATATTTCAATTACCAAAAATGATTCGTAAAGGTTTTAGTTTTAGTTTACAATAACAACACTGAGTTTAGGTTTGGGTGGGGCTAATAATTAATTAAATCTTAAAAATGCATTAATAAATAATTAATACTTAAATAATTTTTAAATAAAAACAAAATAAAATATTTTAGTATATTATAATATGTATTACAACAAAATATTTATTTCAAATTATTAATATGTTAACCTAAAATCACAGAGGGTTCTTCAAGTAAATATTTTACATCTAAGGAGTTCGGCTGACAAAAAAAAAAAAAAAAGAAGAAAAACCTTGGGAATCCCCGGTACATATGAATCAAATTCCCATTCCAGATTTGTATTCACAGTATTTAAAGTCAGCTTTAAAACATTTCTCATTCGGCGTTAGTTTAGTTAGTTTAGGTGATTGAACAATTGGTCTTGGTCAGCTGGTTAAAGCTGGTAGAGCACCTTTGGTAGGGAACTGGATTATCTGGTCAATGCAGCTGCTGTGACGTGGTTTTCCCAGCAGGCTGTTGGTGTTTTGTATGTCAGTGTGCTAATATCAGAGGTCAGCGCAGTGGTTTTAAAGTTAAATTGAGCTCTGAGCAAATCCTCAAAAGGTCACGCTCCTCAGAGCTCAAAATTGCACTTCCCCTTTGAGAGGAGCTCTTCCTGTCCCGCTCTGGTCTGAGTCTGCTTTCTCTCTGGGAGCCGGACAATCATTTAGTCGCTGGCGTTCTTGGCCCCTCGGCAGACGTAACCCGGGGCGACGGCTCATTGAGGGGTCCGGAGCGGAAGGAGACGCAGCTGAAGGGCTTCGCTGTAAGACAGGAAGTGTCAGTTATAATTAGATTCTCTCTGGACGTGACCCTTTGATCTCGTCTGCGCTCCAGTGGCTCCAGCAGTCAAAGGCCTGCGGATCAGGGTCAGGGTCGTGGATCGACAGCTTATGCAGCCTAGAAGAAACTCAACAAGGTTTAGGAATGCAAAGAAAAGACTAATGAAACGTGAGTGTGTGTGTGTGTGTGTGTGTGTGTGTGTATGTACACACTACCGGTCAAAAGTTTGGGATCAGAACTATTTTTAATATGTTTTACAGGAGTTTCTTCTGCTCATCAAGGCTGCATTTATTTGATCAAAAATACAGGAAAAAATTTAATATTGTGAAATATTATTATGATGTAAAATAATGTTTTTCTATTTTAATGTACATTTGATGTACAATATGCAATATGTATTTTCAGCATCATTACTCCAGTCTTCAGTGTCACATGATCTTCAGAAATCATTCTAATATGCTGATTTATTATCAGTGTTGAAACTGTTGCTGCTTCATATTTTTTTTGTAACCTGTGATACTTTTTTCAGGATTCTTTGATGAATAAAAAGTTAAAAAGAAGAGCATTTATTTAAAATAGAAATATTTTCTAACAATATACGCTACAGTTCAAAAATTTGGAGTCAGTAAATTTTTATTCTTTCTTTTTTTGAAAGCAATTAAAACTTTTATTCAGCGAGGATGTGTTAAATTGTTAAGAAGTGATGGCAAAGATTTATATTGTTAGAAAATATTTATATTTTGAATAAATGCTCTTCTTTTTAACTTTTTATTCATCAAAGAATCCTGAAAAAAGTATCACAGTTTCCGAAAAAATATTTGGCAGCACAACTGTTGATAATTCTAATAATAAATCAGCATATTAGAATGATTTCTGAAGATCATGTGACACTTTATACTGGAGTAATAGCTGATGGAAATTCAGCTTTGCATCACAGAAATAAATTATATTTTAAAGGATATTAAAATAGAAACCATTATTTTATATTGTAATAACATTTTGCAAGATTACTGTTTTTTTTTCTGTATTTTTGATCAAACAAATGCAGCCTTGATGAGCAGAAGAGACTTTTTTAAAAAACATTACAAGTCTTACTGATCCCAAACTTTTGAGCGGTAGTGTATATATATATATATATATATATATATAAAACATATGAAAGATATATTATTTAGTCAACATTTACTTTAAAAAAAAAAAAATATGTTCCTGGTTGTATGTGATTAAATTATTAATCGATGCGTTATTTAAAAGAAAAATAAGCATCTGTTTTTGTTTTTGACTTTGCTTATTGTTTACATCTCCATATTGGGATATTTTAACTAGTAGTGAGTTGGTTCATGAACATTGTTTATGTTGAAATGGTTTTAAAAACCATTTTCGTTCTGAAACATTAATTTAAAAGTAGAAAACTAAAATAGTATTTTCTTGTAAAATATACTCTAATGATCTTTATTTTATTAACAACTTTGAAATGTAATTTTTTCCAATGTAGGGCAGTTTTGTAATATTCCGTTGGTTGATAATTTTGGTAATTAATTTTTTGTAATTTCTTCTGTATGTTTTCCTAATTATTTATTCTGTTTCACTAAGCAATACAACACAGTGCACACGTAAAAAGGTTTTGTGGGATCACTGTTTATGTTGGCTTTATAATAATAATAATAATTATTATTATTATTATTATTATTAATATCAAGTGCTTTGGTTGATAGTTTCAATCATTTGTTTAAGTATTTTTTTTTAAGTAAAATGGTTTGTGGACACCATTTATATTTACTTTAGGACAGTTTTTTAATATCAAGTGCTTTTGGCTGATAGTTTCAGAAATTTATTTTATAGGAGGACAATTTTATTGCACAAATGTTGCTTTCTCATAGCTCAGGAGACTTATTGGAGTTAGATATTTTTGAGATGTGTGACATATTGTTGAGATTTCCTCTGAAACTCTAGATTATTTGGTTGTTTTTTTCTCAGGAGGAAAGCAGCAGACTCTGTTTGCTCTGCTCTTAATCTCATTGCTTTGAGAAAATGCTGACATTTGTGTTGTTTCTTTTCCGCATTGAAAGGTTTGATCAAAAACAGACAGACAGTGCATTAGAGGAAAGCATATGCATTTGCTACAGGAGCTCTGTTCATTGGTGGGAAAAGCAACGTAAAGTGTTGAAAGTCGTCCAGAACCGCTCAAGTGCATCTGTGTTTTGACTGTCCATTCAACCTCAAGAGCTCTTCAAGACTTAACACTCTCCTGTGAGGAGATTAAAGAGAAAAAACACTGCATGCACACACATTTGATCCGGCTGGAAGACCCTCGGATTAATCAATACAACTCATTTGCACATTATTGTTACTGGCTGTGAGTTTTTAATCTATTAATGACTTCTCAGAATCCCAAAGCAGTTTAAGTTAATGTGTTTGATTATTAACCCTGTTCACTCGGCTGTACAATACTATACAAAACTGTGATGGAGTATTTTTATTTTTTTTGCATTGGAAAAATCAGCTTGTTACTGGAAGATCTGCGATTTTGGAAACAAAAACTAATTCCATTTTCTGAAAAGCTTGTCATTTTTCCACTCCGTGACCTACAGGGTCCACAAACGCACGCAGACGATTGGAGAAACCAGCTAGCTCTGTATATCAGACGCTTCTCTTTGCATTAAAGGGGTCATAGGATGCTACATGCACTTTTACAAGTTGTTTGAACTGAAATGTGTGTTGGCAGTGTGTGTACACAACCACCCTATAATGATAAAAATCCACCCAGTGTTTTTTTTTTTAATCTGGTTAAATCGAGCCGATCTCAGATGCCTGTCTGTATGACGTCACAGAGACAGGCCCCTCCCACGATAGTTTGATTGATCTTAACTTAGCTCCGCCCTGAGTGAGCTGTCATCAGTCCGCCATTGTTTCACCGCCGGAGCAGATGTAGACAAGAATGACTCCTAAGCGATTGAGGTGTTTTGTTGTTGGATGTAATAATGAACAGCAGTCGCCATTTACTCCTGACATCTGAGCCGCTGAAGGCGCAGTGGATTACAGTGTTTCTGAAGGGAATGCGCCCCCGATCTACATAAATATCGCGCTGTACATTCACTCCCCCCACCTACAATCCCTGCCGGTACGAGACTCGAACCCGCAACCTTTTGGGTTACGAGTCCAACTCTCTAACCATTAGGCCACGACTTCCCATGTATATTATTATTTATATATATATATATATATATATATATATATATGTATATTATTCATAAGTGGGCTAGAATGACGTCTTTAATCTGTCATCTGAACATGGAGATGGTACTAATGCCATGGTACTGAATGATTACTGTATTTATATACCATGATATTTACTTGTTTCTCCGAGCTACCATGATACATGTCCAAAAAACCTTCAATAATAATACGTCTGAGTCATTTTCCTTAATAAACTCACCCGCCCAAATGATCTCCAGGTGTGGACTTCATGTCTGTGCCAGAAAGGCGCAGCCTGACCTGAACTCAAAGAAACCTGACGGCACTTTTTCTAGAAAGTACCTTGGTATTATCAGGTTTTTGGACATGCATCATGGTAAGTTCCTTGGGAGTACACAATAAATACTAGGGTATATAAATAGTGTCTTAATGGGATAGTTCCTGCAAAAATAATCATCCTGGCATGATTTATTCACCATCGTAAAGTCTGTTTTAAAATGTTTGTCATTTGTCTGCAGGAAATTCCAGAAAATCCAGCTAGTTTGAAATGGTTTCTAGCTGGTTAGAGATGGTTATTAGTTGGTTTAGGCATGTTATTTATATACTAGTGTACTGTTTATTCAAGCTTTTATTTTTATATTTTCAGTTTTCAGTTTAATTTGCTATTGGAGTATTTATTAATGTTTTGAAATAGCTTTTATTTTAATATTTTCAGTTTTTGTTTTGATTTTAGTTCATTAAAATGTTTGTTTCATTTAGGTTTTAGTAATTTTGTTATGTGCCTTTGTCATTTTTATTTATTAATTTATTTATTTAGGTTTTTAGATATCTGTAATTTATTTTATTTCAGTTTGCTGCTAAGGCAAGATTTACTTTAAGTTTTACGTGTATAGGCAATATTTATTTTTGTTTTATTTATATACTAGTGTACTATTTATTAATATATTGAATTAGCTTAATTCATTTTAATTTACTAGTACAGTATTTATTAATATTTGGAATTAGCTTTTATTTTTATATTTTCAGTTTTCATTTTAATTTGAATTTCATTCATTTCATTTTAATGTTTCAAACCAACTTTGGGTCAAATATGGACTAACCCAACCGTTGGGTTAAATTTTTACATAAAATTGTTAACCCAAAAGTTGGGTTAGTCCATATTTGACCCAAAATTGAATTGAAACAACCCAGCATTTTTTAGAGTGTTATTTTATTTTTGTATTTTAAGTTTTCATTTTAAATTTTGCCCATTAAAATGTTAAATTTAGTTTAGGTTTTCATAATTTTGTTATGTGCCTTTGTCATTCATTCATTCATTTTTATATATCTTTAATTTACTTTATTTCAGTTTAAGTACTTCAACCTAAATGTATTTTATTTCAGTTTGCTGCTAAGGCAAGATTTCAAACTTTCATTTACATTTTTTTTTTAAGTTTTCAATCTATAGTCAATATTTATGTTCATCAATAGTAATGTTTTATTTTATTTCAGCTTTATTTCAAATACCAAAAAATAAACTTGAAATAAATAAGTAACTGTCAAATTAAAATGAATGCATTTATTATAAAAAAAAAAACATTAAAATAAAACAAAATATTTAGTTTGTTTAGCTGCACGTTAACCAACATCAGACTACCATGAACATGCAAATGTGTTGGTAAATTATTAAAAAAAATAATAATTTAATCTCAGGAACTTCACCCCCGTGTCGATCCAAACTGGTACGATTTTCTTTCTGTTGTGAAAAGATATTTTGCGAAATGTATATCTATATATATATTAGTGGGTTCCAATGGTGATTGAACCCAACATTCATCAAAATATGTGACCCTGGACCACAAAACCAGTCATAAGGGTCAATTTTTGTGAAATTGTGATTTATACATCATCTGAAGCTGAATAAATAAGCTTTCCATTGATGTATGGTTTGTTAGGATAGCACAATATTTGGCTGAGATACAACTATTTGAAAATCTGGAATCTGAGGGTGCAAAAAAATCTAAATATTGAGAAAATCGCCTTTAAAGTTGTCTAAATGAAGTTCTTAGCAATGCATATTACTAAACAAAAATTAAGTTTTGATATATTTACGGTAGGAAATTTACAAAATTGTAACATGATCTTTACTTAATATCCTAATGATTTTTGGCTTAAAAGAAAAATGTATAATTTTGACCCATACAATATATTGTTGGCTATTGCTACAAATATACCCCAGTGACTTAAGACTGCTTTTTTGCTCCAGGGTCACATATCTTCTTCAGCGTTCACAAACTTTCTGTTTTGGATGAACTGTCTCTTTAACTCCAGTGTTAGGATGCAACTTGTCCAGTGTTTGCGGTTCTAATCATGCGAAAGAGCCTGAATTCACATGCTCACACTCACTTGAGCGTAGCTGTGAGATACTTGGAGATCTGACGGTCTCAGTTTACTGTAATCTTATCGCTCTTTGCTTTGCACTGGCATGAAGGGTTTCTGTCAACCTCAGTCTTGCCGATTTGATGAACTCATAACTCAAACTCTCACGAGCTGATGGCGAGGTGCGGAGAGACGAGAGCATACTGCGCTGTCATCGTTACTCTGATGGATAAATGAGTCCCGCAGAAGGACGCATGCACCTCGAGTAGTGTCCATTTTCCCCCTCGTAAAGACAAAGGTGTCTTGTAGGGTGTGTGGAGTGGGAGTGAAGGGTGAGCGAGGTAATGAGAGGACTAAATCAGCTGACGCAGGTGTTTAGTCTCAAAGCCAAGGACAAATTGAACCAGCAACATCAACATCTCACGTAATTACACTGTTTTTGACAGGGTAAAAAAGGTGTTTTTACACTACCATTGAGAAATTTTAACCAAACTATGTTACAGATTTTTTATTAAGAGCCTAAAGAATCATATCAACTTGTGGAAAATGGGCATCCTATGACCCCTTTAACGCTCAGTCTGTCAGACGCTCACTGAGGCTTTTAGAAGCAGCAGCTGAATGTCTTGAGAAATGAGAAGCGTCTCACAATACTCACAATATATCAAATCCCTCTGGAGCTGCACCAAAACTTCACTTCACTAATGAAAATCAGGCCGGTTGACCTTTGGTTATACTGTTGCTCGCTCAGACACGCTTTACAGGACGTCCCATAGGTAAAAAATATTTATTTTTTTTATTTTTTTATTTATTAATATTTGGAATTAGCTTTTATTTTTATATTTTCAGTTTTCATTTTAATTTGAATTTCATTCATTTCATTTTAATGTTTCAAACCAACTTTGGGTCAAATATGGACTAACCCAACCGTTGGGTTAAATTTTTACATAAAATTGTTAACCCAAAAGTTGGGTTAGTCCATATTTGACCCAAAATTGAATTGAAACAACCCAGCATTTTTTAGAGTGTTATTTTATTTTTGTATTTTAAGTTTTCATTTTAAATTTTGCCCATTAAAATGTTAAATTTAGTTTAGGTTTTCATAATTTTGTTATGTGCCTTTGTCATTCATTCATTCATTTTTATATATCTTTAATTTACTTTATTTCAGTTTAAGTACTTCAACCTAAATGTATTTTATTTCAGTTTGCTGCTAAGGCAAGATTTCAAACTTTCATTTACATTTTTTTTTTAAGTTTTCAATCTATAGTCAATATTTATGTTCATCAATAGTAATGTTTTATTTTATTTCAGCTTTATTTCAAATACCAAAAAATAAACTTGAAATAAATAAGTAACTGTCAAATTAAAATGAATGCATTTATTATAAAAAAAAAAACATTAAAATAAAACAAAATATTTAGTTTGTTTAGCTGCACGTTAACCAACATCAGACTACCATGAACATGCAAATGTGTTGGTAAATTATTAAAAAAAATAATAATTTAATCTCAGGAACTTCACCCCCGTGTCGATCCAAACTGGTACGATTTTCTTTCTGTTGTGAAAAGATATTTTGCGAAATGTATATCTATATATATATTAGTGGGTTCCAATGGTGATTGAACCCAACATTCATCAAAATATGTGACCCTGGACCACAAAACCAGTCATAAGGGTCAATTTTTGTGAAATTGTGATTTATACATCATCTGAAGCTGAATAAATAAGCTTTCCATTGATGTATGGTTTGTTAGGATAGCACAATATTTGGCTGAGATACAACTATTTGAAAATCTGGAATCTGAGGGTGCAAAAAAATCTAAATATTGAGAAAATCGCCTTTAAAGTTGTCTAAATGAAGTTCTTAGCAATGCATATTACTAAACAAAAATTAAGTTTTGATATATTTACGGTAGGAAATTTACAAAATTGTAACATGATCTTTACTTAATATCCTAATGATTTTTGGCTTAAAAGAAAAATGTATAATTTTGACCCATACAATATATTGTTGGCTATTGCTACAAATATACCCCAGTGACTTAAGACTGCTTTTTTGCTCCAGGGTCACATATCTTCTTCAGCGTTCACAAACTTTCTGTTTTGGATGAACTGTCTCTTTAACTCCAGTGTTAGGATGCAACTTGTCCAGTGTTTGCGGTTCTAATCATGCGAAAGAGCCTGAATTCACATGCTCACACTCACTTGAGCGTAGCTGTGAGATACTTGGAGATCTGACGGTCTCAGTTTACTGTAATCTTATCGCTCTTTGCTTTGCACTGGCATGAAGGGTTTCTGTCAACCTCAGTCTTGCCGATTTGATGAACTCATAACTCAAACTCTCACGAGCTGATGGCGAGGTGCGGAGAGACGAGAGCATACTGCGCTGTCATCGTTACTCTGATGGATAAATGAGTCCCGCAGAAGGACGCATGCACCTCGAGTAGTGTCCATTTTCCCCCTCGTAAAGACAAAGGTGTCTTGTAGGGTGTGTGGAGTGGGAGTGAAGGGTGAGCGAGGTAATGAGAGGACTAAATCAGCTGACGCAGGTGTTTAGTCTCAAAGCCAAGGACAAATTGAACCAGCAACATCAACATCTCACGTAATTACATCACATGGCTATTCTGAGCCCCGATTTCCGTTCTCCCTTGCAGAAAGCTGAGCTGGCGAATGGAGAAAGGAGGTTTATTTTGTTCTCTCTCTGGCTGAAAGAGCCATTCAGAGACGTTAAGCCCAACAATTCAATGAGCTCCAATGTGGTGCCCTGCTCTTTTGTAGCTCCTTTATGCGTTTCAAAGGAAGGGTGTGGTGGGACGTATATGTCATGACGTTGTTGAAACGTTGGTTTTGGCACCGTTGAGTTGATTCTTGGAGACGCAGCATTGTTAAACAGCACCGTCTTTACTAGGGTGAAATGCAGCCTTTGTGTTGGCTGAGGTCCATTCAATCAGTTACTCGCAGGTAACAAAGCAGACCACCCACCGCTGCCTCCATCTTACACTTGACCTTCAGACGCCAGGTGAAATCAGAAAGACTGCATTCATAATTATCCATTGGGAGTTGATGATGAAATGTATATCTATATATATATTAGTGGGTTCCAATGGTGATTGAACCCAACATTCATCAAAATATGTGACCCTGGACCACAAAACCAGTCATAAGGGTCAATTTTTGTGAAATTGTGATTTATACATCATCTGAAGCTGAATAAATAAGCTTTCCATTGATGTATGGTTTGTTAGGATAGCACAATATTTGGCTGAGATACAACTATTTGAAAATCTGGAATCTGAGGGTGCAAAAAAATCTAAATATTGAGAAAATCGCCTTTAAAGTTGTCTAAATGAAGTTCTTAGCAATGCATATTACTAAACAAAAATTAAGTTTTGATATATTTACGGTAGGAAATTTACAAAATTGTAACATGATCTTTACTTAATATCCTAATGAATTTTGGCATAAAAGAAAAATGGATAATTTTGACCCATACAATGTATTGTTGGCTATTGCTACAAATATACCCCAGCGACTTAAGAGTTGATGCATAAAACACTAAATGCTTTACAATAGTACTTCCTCCAGGCTTCTGAGGATGAAGAAACCCACCTGAAGCTATCGCTAGATTTCTCCTTGTTGAATGTGTTGATATCTGTCTGTTTTTTTTTTCTTTTTAGCACTGGTTATGGTGAATGTCTCCTGGACGAGCCTTTGGGGAGGATGTATAACCTTCCCAACCAGCTTCCAGGTCAACTCTACAACGCCAACCGGCAGTGTGAACTCATGTTCGGCCCCGGCTCCCAAGTCTGTCCGTTTATGGTACGACATCTAAATCTACTTCCACCACGCATTGGCTATGTTTCCGTCACCCTCTTTTAATACGCATTTTGAAGTATCGCATGAGAAACGAGTGATGGAAACACCAAATTTTGAAAAAAATATCCCTTAATTCACAAAAAAGTTTTTACGCTCGCTTGAGGCGGTTTTTGTCTTGTGTGAAAAAGGGTTAATGTGAATAATGGGAGATGGAAATGCATTTGGCGAATAAATTCCTCCAAGCACATCAAAAAAGTCATGTGATTTGCGTCATGGGATGTATGGTTATTCTGAAATGCCCGAGCAAAGTCTGTCATCAAAGTATTTCTGTATAATAGTCTTACACGACTGCGTTCCCAAACAGCAGGCATCCACCTCCAAAAGCAATGACTGCATTTATTGTGCTTTGTATGCTCACTCTGAGGCGCAAGTAATTTATTATATATGAAATTGATTATATTCAGTGGCTTCTCCTACTTTTCTTAGTGATATTTAGTGCCAGTTTATCAGGAAGTGGGCGGGGCTAAACAGGCAGTGATGTCGATCTTCTTCTGCGGAGGCGGTGCTTATCCACACTATTACATCATATGATGTAATAGTGTGGATAAGCACCGCCTCCGCAGAAGAAGATCGACATCACTGCCTGTTTAGCCCCACCCACCTATTCACGCATGTAGCCTAGTGTTTACGAGAGGCGAACGCGCAGGTCTACGCAGAAACCAAACGATAAAGATGGCTCTGAAGACAACAAGATGCTGTGTTGGAAAAGAAAG
>NW_015544138.1:444536-448696 GCF_001515605.1 Sinocyclocheilus anshuiensis | reverse complement strand
TATTGTTGGCTATTGCTACAAATATACCCCAGTGACTTAAGACTGCTTTTTTGCTCCAGGGTCACATATCTTCTTCAGCGTTCACAAACTTTCTGTTTTGGATGAACTGTCTCTTTAACTCCAGTGTTAGGATGCAACTTGTCCAGTGTTTGCGGTTCTAATCATGCGAAAGAGCCTGAATTCACATGCTCACACTCACTTGAGCGTAGCTGTGAGATACTTGGAGATCTGACGGTCTCAGTTTACTGTAATCTTATCGCTCTTTGCTTTGCACTGGCATGAAGGGTTTCTGTCAACCTCAGTCTTGCCGATTTGATGAACTCATAACTCAAACTCTCACGAGCTGATGGCGAGGTGCGGAGAGACGAGAGCATACTGCGCTGTCATCGTTACTCTGATGGATAAATGAGTCCCGCAGAAGGACGCATGCACCTCGAGTAGTGTCCATTTTCCCCCTCGTAAAGACAAAGGTGTCTTGTAGGGTGTGTGGAGTGGGAGTGAAGGGTGAGCGAGGTAATGAGAGGACTAAATCAGCTGACGCAGGTGTTTAGTCTCAAAGCCAAGGACAAATTGAACCAGCAACATCAACATCTCACGTAATTACATCACATGGCTATTCTGAGCCCCGATTTCCGTTCTCCCTTGCAGAAAGCTGAGCTGGCGAATGGAGAAAGGAGGTTTATTTTGTTCTCTCTCTGGCTGAAAGAGCCATTCAGAGACGTTAAGCCCAACAATTCAATGAGCTCCAATGTGGTGCCCTGCTCTTTTGTAGCTCCTTTATGCGTTTCAAAGGAAGGGTGTGGTGGGACGTATATGTCATGACGTTGTTGAAACGTTGGTTTTGGCACCGTTGAGTTGATTCTTGGAGACGCAGCATTGTTAAACAGCACCGTCTTTACTAGGGTGAAATGCAGCCTTTGTGTTGGCTGAGGTCCATTCAATCAGTTACTCGCAGGTAACAAAGCAGACCACCCACCGCTGCCTCCATCTTACACTTGACCTTCAGACGCCAGGTGAAATCAGAAAGACTGCATTCATAATTATCCATTGGGAGTTGATGATGAAATGTATATCTATATATATATTAGTGGGTTCCAATGGTGATTGAACCCAACATTCATCAAAATATGTGACCCTGGAGCATAAGGGTCAATTTTTGTGAAATTGTGATTTATACATCATCTGAAGCTGAATAAATAAGCTTTCCATTGATGTATGGTTTGTTAGGATAGGACAATATTTGGCTGAGATACAACTATTTGAAAATCTGGAATCTGAGGGTGCAAAAAAATCTAAATATTGAGAAAATCGCCTTTAAAGTTGTCTAAATGAAGTTCTTAGCAATGCATATTACTAAACAAAAATTAAGTTTTGATATATTTACGGTAGGAAATTTACAAAATTGTAACATGATCTTTACTTAATATCCTAATGAATTTTGGCATAAAAGAAAAATGGATAATTTTGACCCATACAATGTATTGTTGGCTATTGCTACAAATATACCCCAGCGACTTAAGAGTTGATGCATAAAACACTAAATGCTTTACAATAGTACTTCCTCCAGGCTTCTGAGGATGAAGAAACCCACCTGAAGCTATCGCTAGATTTCTCCTTGTTGAATGTGTTGATATCTGTCTGTTTTTTTTTTCTTTTTAGCACTGGTTATGGTGAATGTCTCCTGGACGAGCCTTTGGGGAGGATGTATAACCTTCCCAACCAGCTTCCAGGTCAACTCTACAACGCCAACCGGCAGTGTGAACTCATGTTCGGCCCCGGCTCCCAAGTCTGTCCGTTTATGGTACGACATCTAAATCTACTTCCACCACGCATTGGCTATGTTTCCGTCACCCTCTTTTAATACGCATTTTGAAGTATCGCATGAGAAACGAGTGATGGAAACACCAAATTTTGAAAAAAATATCCCTTAATTCACAAAAAAGTTTTTACGCTCGCTTGAGGCGGTTTTTGTCTTGTGTGAAAAAGGGTTAATGTGAATAATGGGAGATGGAAATGCATTTGGCGAATAAATTCCTCCAAGCACATCAAAAAAGTCATGTGATTTGCGTCATGGGATGTATGGTTATTCTGAAATGCCCGAGCAAAGTCTGTCATCAAAGTATTTCTGTATAATAGTCTTACACGACTGCGTTCCCAAACAGCAGGCATCCACCTCCAAAAGCAATGACTGCATTTATTGTGCTTTGTATGCTCACTCTGAGGCGCAAGTAATTTATTATATATGAAATTGATTATATTCAGTGGCTTCTCCTACTTTTCTTAGTGATATTTAGTGATTAACATATAAGAGGTCATTGTACTATAAAGCATCCTGTAAGTTTCAGAACTCAAAACTTTGTCTTTAGTCTAAAAACAGCTTATATTGAAGGCAGTCTGCCAAAACCACAGCTTGCGGAGGCGGTGCTTATCCACACTATTACATCATATGATGTAATAGTGTGGATAAGCACCGCCTCCGCAAGCTGTGGTTTTGGCAGACTGCCTTCAATATAAGCTGTTTTTAGACTAAAGACAAAGTTTTGAGTTCTGAAACTTACAGGATGTTTTTATAGTACAATGACGTCTTATATTTCAAAAGATCAAGTGAATTTTGGTTTCTCAGTTCATGACCCATTTAAAGGGGACATCAGGTGCATTTGCATATAATATGTGTTAGTGTAACCCCTCTCTCCCGGGTCCTCACCGCCACACCTCGTTCTTGTTCCGAGTGGGTCTCGAACCCGGGTCTTCGGCATGGGAGGTGGACGCACTAACTTGAGGACCCGGGAGAGAGGGGTTACAGGGGTTATCAGGGGAGTGAGGTTTACCTGCAAAGCACCTACTCGCTGGCCTCCGTTACACTCACCCCCCTAAGCCTCACTCCCATCCAGGTCATGGAACCAATGAAAAAGGGCTAACGGTAAAAGGGTTTTGTTTTACACGACCATTGAGGAATTTTAACCAAAGTACATTGCAGACATTTCATGAAGGCCCTAAAGAATCATACCAACTTGTTTAAAACGGTCATCCAATGTCCCCTTTAACGACTCATCCCTGTTATCAAGAGATCCTAAAACAAGGTTCCTTTGTACATTGGTCCATCATCGTTTTGGGAGGCCGTTTAGTCATTTAACAAGGGAATACCAGATCGCTTTAGGGAACCCAACTGTTTCTTTAACCTCCTGTTCAGTTCTCCCATTGTTCATCTCTTCTTCTGGTCTCTGAGTTCTTGCAGTCTCAAGACTTGTTTAGCTAACCATCTTAATCCATTGTCCATACAAGCAACTTAAAGGGATAGTTCGTTTAAAAATGAAAATTACCCCATGATTTACTCACCCTCAAGCCATCCAAGGTGTATATGACTTTCTTCTTTCAGACGAATACAATCGGAGTTATATATTAAATTAAATATATTAAAAAATATTCTGGCTCTACCAAGCTTTATAATGGCAGTGAATGGCTGTTGAGATTTTGAAGCCCAAAAAAGTGCATAAATCCATCATAAAAATTGCTCCACACGGCTCTGGGGGGTTAAGGCCTTGGGGGTCAAACTTTATATACTGTAATCTCTTGCTTTACTATCTTTCGTATGCGCGTTCATGAGAGAGTAGCATTCCAGCGAATGATGTTGGGCGTAGGCAATATTATTCTTACACAAACTCATCGATTCTCTGCAGAAGGCATTTAATAACCCCCGGAGCTGTTTGGAGCACTTTTTATGATGGATGGATTCAGTTTATTGGTCTTCAAAATCTCAACAACCATTCACTGCCATTATAAAGCTTGGAAGAGCCTGGACATTTTTTTTTTTTATATATAACTCCGATTGTATTCGTCTGAAAGAAAGTCATGTACACCTGGCTTGAGGGTGAGTAAATCATAGGGTGATTTTCATTTTTGGGTGAACTATCCCATTAACTGTATTTTAGATTGTACCCATATCAAGAAAACTCTCAAGTACTTGAGTAGGGTTAAATTTACCAGTGTTCAAGTCATTATTTCCCCAGTTTTGACTGAAATGACTTTCGTCGATTGCAGAAACAGTGCAAGCGTCTCTGGTGCACCAGTGCAGAGGGCGACCATAAAGGATGTCGTACGCAGCACATGCCACTCGCTGATGGGACCGAATGTGGCTATGGCATGGTAAGATACTTTCCCTA
>NW_015544138.1:443962-444457 GCF_001515605.1 Sinocyclocheilus anshuiensis | reverse complement strand
TTCCCCAACCCCATCGCTTCACTTCAGAAGGCCTTTATTAAGCCCCCGAGTCGTGTGGAGTACTTTTATAATGGATGGATTCACTTTATTGGGCTTCAAAATCTTGACCATCCCATTCACTGCCATTATAAAGCTTGGAAGAGCCTGGACATTTTTTTTTTTTATATATAACTCCGATTGTATTCGTCTGAAAGAAAGTCATGTACACCTGGCTTGAGGGTGAGTAAATCATAGGGTGATTTTCATTTTTGGGTGAACTATCCCATTAACTGTATTTTAGATTGTACCCATATCAAGAAAACTCTCAAGTACTTGAGTAGGGTTAAATTTACCAGTGTTCAAGTCATTATTTCCCCAGTTTTGACTGAAATGACTTTCGTCGATTGCAGAAACAGTGCAAGCGTCTCTGGTGCACCAGTGCAGAGGGCGACCATAAAGGATGTCGTACGCAGCACATGCCACTCGCTGATGGGACCGAATGTGGCTATGGCATGG
>NW_015544138.1:440812-443822 GCF_001515605.1 Sinocyclocheilus anshuiensis | reverse complement strand
TAAGATACTTTCCCTACGCTTTCATGCCTGTGTTTTTGTCTGGCGGTCAGTTGTGCATTAAACTGAAATGTCAAAGCTGAAGAGGATGGTAATGTGAGCTTGCGTAGCTGGTTTCCTTCTTGTCCATGACATTAGCTGCCTAAACACGGAATCAGGTTCATTGAGGGGTATTTATTTAATCTCACATGACTGTAAAAGAAAACCCTACAGTTCTTCATGAAATCCCAATATAGTGTGTGTAGTAGTGTAATGGTGTGTTCACACCAAGTGAAGTGAATATTTGCATCACGTTACTCGCTCTAGATTACTCGCGGGATATTTTTCACGCACTAATAAAAACAATAAAAAACATTTTCTGATACAACCGGACGTGTCAAACTGAACATGTCAATAAGCTCTTCGCTGATTGGCTAGCGCGACAACACGTCATGCAAATTTTCTGCTCGTGTTCACATTTTTCAACTTATGCAACAAAGGCGTCGCCCAATTCACGTCATTCACATCGCTCTGCGCGAATTCACGTCTGTTCGCATCTTTGCATTGACTTTGTATGTAATCTACTCACTCTAATAATTAATTTTGCTTTTGATGTGCACACACCATAAGTGTTGCGATGCCTTTCACTTGTTTTCTTTCACTTCTCGATTGCTATGCTAATTAGCCGCATTTAGTTCACTGCTGCTCGATCTTTGAGAGCTGAGATCCGAGGTGAAGTATCAAGCCTTTGAAACCGAATGCCACCCGCGGATCACCTTGTTGTGAACCCATGACCCCCAAACCTCTTTACGATGCGGGTGAGTGGGTCACTGGTCAGGGAGTTTTAGAGAGTGTTGGGTTTAGACCAACACAAAAGACGCTGCAGAAGGAGGGGGTCCGTTTCTCCTTCATTTTAACACTTTAAGTACAGGGAAACTTCTAGAACAAAGCTTTCTGAGTGAATCAAATGTTAACAGAGGTGGGCAGTATGCAATCAGACTAGTGGCTGGGAAAGCAGAAACCTTTCTCATTCTCATTAACTGTGGGACTGCCGTGCAGTACGTGAAGCCCTGCGGAGGAAGGAGAGCGAGCAGCGTTTGTTGGTTGTTCTCACATCGGCTGATTAAAGCCACAAGGGCATGAAAGAGTTCATGTCAGTGTTAAGCTTCATTACTCATTAGTGAAACAGACCTCCCGTTTTAACTAGCGCTTCACATCTATTAATACTCCAGCATTATTCCTCCTGCTCTGCTGACTGTAATGGTTTATTAGAGCAGTGTTAGTTCATCTAAACATCCCTACATCAAGAACATAAATTGATTTATATGAAAATATTATTTGGGGAGGAATTATCTTAAGTTTCTCAACTGGTTTGGCTTCAGGAACTAGATTTTACATTAGATGGTGATTCAACACAGAGCCACAATTATGTATCATACATAAGTAAACAAAAGTGTCAAAACAAAAGTATATATATATAAATGATTTTATAAAACTGATTTTATTATTTTATTATTAAATGATGATGAAATATTGATTTATTTATGCCTTGAGTTCTGCTAGTTTCATACTCTCAGCTACCAATTTTTCATCTCATAAAAATACATTCTAATTGGAACAAACCATGTTTATATTTGTTTGAAATCATATTTAATGTCATCTGGGTCATATTTTCTATTATTTTAGTTTTATTCAAAGTCAACAAGTGCATGTTGGCACCTGTGTAATTTGACAGGCTACTACCAAGTGACAGATGAATTTGAGAATACATGAACAGAATACATGAGAAACGTTTCTTAATTTTCATGTTTTTATTTTGCTGTCCAAACTCTTATATTGTATAACTGGTTAATTCAGAAGTGAACTGGATCGTGGTCCGTTAGTTTAGAAGCGCTGTTATGTATCATGCTGAGCGAAATAGTTACTGCGTGACTCTTTACAAAAACAGGGACACAAAGGGTCTTTTTTCTTGGGCTTCTACCCCTCGTGGCCCCTGCACCTTTGTTTGTGGTGCTGAGTGCCTGGTGTCACCTCCTCATGGGGCCGTTTGAAGTGGCAGAAGTTGAAAGAAATGCAGCTCTCTGTCTCGGCTCACCTGCCTGTCTCGAGCTCTTTAATGTGGGAAGGTCCTCACGAAGGCTTGTTCAAAATGTCTTTCTCCGTCTCTCTTCTCTCTCATTTATCTCCAAACGTTGGCTCGTTTGATCCCGTTTAAGCTTGTAAATGGACCACTATGTAAATAAACGCTGGTAATCATCAAACACATGAGCTCTAGTGGAGATGCGGAAAAGTAATTGCTTTGTGGTTTCCCCCTTGTTCCCTCGGCCTCTCTATGTCCTCGATTCCCTCTTCTGTCTTGCTGGGCACTGGAGTGAGTAATGTTGTCACATGACCCCAGCGGCCTGTCTGTCATCTGGCTCAGTGAGCCCTGCGCTAACGAGGGCATCCCATCACTTGCCATCTATAAGTACCAACGCCTCCCTCCTCCCTCCCTCCTAACTCGATGGTTAATGGAGTCCATTTATTGGGACAGAATGGTTATATCCCAATAAAGATGCTTGTAAGTGAAGTCATGAATCATAGTGAATCATAATTGTGCTTGTATTCGGTTTGTAAACACCTGGGGTTGGAGAATTTCTTTTGGATCCCAACGGTTTCTTAACTTGCTTAAAGCTGCAGTCCGTAACTTTTTTTTGGTTAAAAATGATCCAAAATAAATTTTTGAGAAAGTACATAACCAGCCACAAAGCTATCATCGCCTTACTTTAGCCCGATTTACAACAGTAAGCTTATAATAATGTTTTCTAATTTGAGTGGTACTGGTTGGAATTCACGGGAAATTCGAGCATGCTGCCACGTCATTACGTCACGCCTGTAAACATAAAGAAGTTGTCCCGGCTAGTGGGCTATATCGCATGTGAAGATCCTGCAGGTGGCAGATCATTAATGGCCTTTTCTCACAGCAGCTGGAATAAGCAAACTTATTTTGATGAGCTAAGCGATCGTTAAGATTTAATCACCATTGGTAGCGCAC
>NW_015544138.1:429342-440634 GCF_001515605.1 Sinocyclocheilus anshuiensis | reverse complement strand
ACGCTTGTAATGTGTTGTAATGCTTTTTTTCCCTCAGTTGGTCAGAACAAAAGTGGCAGACATGTTACTTACTTGTTCAGATGACAATATCTGGTGAAAATTCTTATCATTCTTATCATGTGTGATTCCGAAGTACAGTATCCACACCAGTGAGGTGACTGACAGCCACACATTAAAACATTAGATTAATCCGCGCTGAGGAGCCGTGCCGGTGCACAACCCACACAAAGAAGATAATTCAGCAAATAACTGCAATTGCAGGTTTCAAACAGAGGTTTGCCTCCAAAGAGGCAAAACTTACAGACTGCAGCTTTAACTAGCAAACTTCCATAATTTATTGGTATACGCATGATCTCTAAACTGTTCGTTTCATTACGGGAACTGTGGGGAAAGTTGGCAGGTTGCTTTTGCGTGAAGTAGCTGGTTAAATGATTAGTTCACTCCTGAATTAAAATGTCCTGATAATTTACTCACCCCCATGTCATCCAAAATGTTCATGTCTGTCTTTCTTCAGTCGAAAATAAATTAAGGATTTTGAGGAAAACATTGCAGGATTTCTCTCCACATAGTGGACTTCAATGGGGATCAACGGGTTGAAGGTTAAAAATGCAGTTTCAGTGCAGCTTCAAAGGGCTCTACACGATCCCAGCCGAGGAATAAGGGTCTTATCTAGTGAAACAACCAGTCATTTTCTAAAAAAAAATTAAAAGTTATATACTTTTTAACCACAAATGCTCGTCTTGCACTAGATTGACCTCATGCATTACGTAATCACGTTGGAAAGGTCATGCGTAATGTAGGTGGAAGTACCGACCCAGTGTTTACAAAGCGAACGTGCAAATAAAGTCAAAAAAGGTAAAACAACAATTTCAGACGATTTTGAAATTGGAGGAGAAAATGAGATGGAGTTTTTCACCCTACGCTACCTTTTTGAACTGGAGTACACAGACGAAGAACTAACTGTGCGTGACGTTTCCAACGTGATTACGCAATGCGTGAAGTCGTGGATGTAGAGCTAGTGCAAGACGAGAATTTGTGGTTAAAAAGTGAAGTGACTGGAGTAATGATGCTAAAAATTCAGCTTTGAAATCATTTAAAAGTAAATTTACAATTTTAAATATATTTAAATAGAAAGCAGTTATTTTAAATAGTAAAAATATTTCACAATATTACTGCTTTTGCTGTATTTTGGATCAAATAAATGCAGGCTTGGTGAGCAGAAGAGACTTATTTGAAAACCATTAAAGATCTTACTGTTCAAAAACTTTTGACTGGTAGTGTACATGCAATTTTTAAAATCATAACATGTAAATTTATATAGTCGCCAGTGGCGATCTCAGCAAAAATATTACTCACAAATTAATATTTTTTTGTCACAAGTGCAAGCTTTTTAGTCGTAGTCTGGAGCCCTGATAAAGGTGAAATGAACTACGCGAGTCATTCGACAAACGACAAACAGCATGAATGCAACTTTACCTCGATTACTTGGCAATCACAGCAACAACTCATTCGTGAAAATCAGATCCCGGGCCGCCGTTACAGTACTAGACGTCTCGCTGGAAACACATGCAGATTAGCAGGAGAAGTGACAAGCGATCCACATGGAGAAACGAGCTGCCAGGAACAGCAGCCAAGCCGGAGAGCCGCGGCCAACAAATTCTCCAACATTTACAAGACTTCAGTCTTTTTCTCTAACTGCCTGAGACGAGGACAGGTTGAAGGTTCTGCCGTGCCGAAGCCGGGTTAGGCACACAATAGTGTCTATTGTACCTCCAGACATAAAGCTTATTGGAAGAGGAACCGAATACAAGCACAATTATGATTTGACTTCATTTACAAGCATCTTTATTGGGATGCTACCATTCTGTCCCAATAAACCGATAAACTTAACCAGCTAGTTCATGTTTTAATGCATAGTCGCCACTCCATACTAGGTCCCCTGCTGAAAAGAACCGTTTGGTGATCGTATGGTTACTAGTAAATTACAAACCAAGTTGACCAGGCAATTTAGGCAAGTTAAGAAGTCTGATTGGGATGCCAGGATCTAAAACAAATTCTCCAATGAGACGAGGACAGGTTGAAGGTTCTGGTGAGCTGAAGCCAGTTACATACACAATAGTGTCTATTGCACCTCTAGACATAAAACCTTATTGGAAGAGGAACCAAATACAAGCACAATTATGATTTGACTTTAATTGCATATTTATTGAGATACTGAGATACTATACTGCCTCAATAAACGGACTCTATTAAATGATTAGTTCACTTTCAGAATTAAAATTTCCTGATAAATGCAGAAAAGCAGTGTCTATTTCGTGCACAACTTGAACAAACTACAACAGGTAAAGAGCTGTCAGCTGTGTGGACATGAACAATATCGTTAACAATTCTCATTTATAACTGATACTAATATGGCTTCTTGTTATCAAGATCTTTAGTCTATATGTGTTCTGTAAATGCGTGAACTTCATATTATTTGTAGCGCACTTGCCGTCCAATAATCACAATAAGCTTTGTTAACTTTTAATAAACAAAGTAGGCTATCAGCTTTAAAATTCTGCCAAATTCTTTATGAAATGCAAACAATAAATACGGTTTTGGCGCTCTTTAATGCGGCATGAGCGATCGCTTTAGAGCCTAAGTTCAAGCGGCATGTGAACTCATCGTATCTTTCTCTTTACTACTATAGTACGAAATAAACATGAATGGACATCAAAAGGTATATTATATGATACAGTACAACCTAATCGAACTGATCACTCATTTATTGTTTCAAACTGTGAAAAAAAAACGTGTAAACAATATCACATAACAATATTTACCCCAGAACAACCATTTGGCGTCCATAAGCTCATTAGTCAGTTTGGACAAAATAACTATAAAGAGGAGCATTTTGCTAAATATATGTACTATATTGCATGCTCATATTTGTACTTAACCTGTTGTCAACATAAGAAAGAAAGCAAGGAGCTAAAGATCAAATTCAACAGCTCCGATATAATTTCATGTTACTAATGAATAAAAAACAGATGGGATGTGTGTAAGACATATGACAACATTTATAAGATGCATTGAGGAGGAGCCCAAACTACACTCGATGGCCAAGTGATGTGATATTGGCACAGATTCTGTGCAATAAACAATTCTTTGTGACTGTTTAGTTCCTATTTTAAGTGAACCTTAAAATGCTGATGCTGTAAAAGGAGGGGAGACATAAACACAATGCAGTATGACTGAAATGTTAAAGTGTTAAAAAATAAAAATAAATAAAACACATGTATTCCATGGCACCTAGAAAAAAATCATCTGGCGTCTAAATTTGTTTCTTATAGGAGCCAGTGGCTCCTTAATTGATTTTTTTTTTTCAGGAACCCTGTTTATTTATTTAACCAGGCAAGTCGATTAAAAACGGGTTAGTTTTGTAGTAAAACACTGAGAAGTTATAAGCTTAAAAGAGTTTATTCCTAAATAAAATATGAAAGGTAGGTTGTTGTTGTTGTCATATTTTGAAGGATTCTCCAAGGAAACTTTTTGAAGATGCCATATTACCTGAACATGTGTTTTGCGGTGTGACATCTGTGTGCTCGTGTGTGTTTTGAGGATAAAAGTGTGTTTTTCCCGATCGCTGAGAGCCGTGTACGAGTGCACCTCCTGTTCTGTGGGTTTGTTGTAGATGCTGAGGTCTGTCATTAAGATCTGACGGGATTTACTTCAGCAGATCAGCTGTTCAGTTCACATGTCACGCTTCACATGTCATTTGTCAACACGGAGAAGGCCATCGTGTGTTGTTTTGTTCATATAGATCTATTTTTGCACTCTGATTGTACTTCTAATGTCAGACGAACTTCTAAACCGGTTTTAAACTGCCTTACACTAATGAATCGATTACTGTGTTTAGCTTAAGAAGTAAGCTTAAGACCGAAAAATACCCGGAGAAAACAGACCATAGAAGAAGACTAATGATGCTGCAGCGCCCCATGTGGCGACAATGAGAATGCAACACTTGTGCTTTGTTATTAAAGGTGCTGTATGTAAGTTTTTGACTCTACTAAAGCATAAAAATACCATAATATGTTTCCAGGTATTTAAGAAACATACTAAGAATAATGACTTTATTCAACAATTCGTTTCCTCTGTGTCTCTCCGCATCACCGTAGCGCCATTTTGGAGAATATGCGCTGAACGCAAGCAGCGTACGCTATTCTGTGTCAGCCGGATGCGCTGTTTTCGTTCAAATCAAAGGGTAAATACACGCAGAAAACGTATCCTTGTGTCGCGGCTGACACAGAATAGCGTACGCTGCTTGCGTTCAGAGGATATTCTCCAAAATGGCGCTACGGTGATGCAGAGAGACACAGAGAAGACAAATTGTTGAATAAAGTCGTTATTTTTGTTTTCTTCGCGTACAAAAAGTATTCTCGGCGCTTCATAACGTTACCATTGAACCACTGATGGCAGATGGACTATTCTGACGATGTCTTTCATACTTTTCTGGACCTTGACAGTGTAATTTACTTGGCAGTCTATGGGACAGTCACAAGCCTCCCGGTTTTCATCCAAAATATCTTAAATTGTGTTCCGAAGACGAACGAAGCTTTTACGGGTTTGGAACAACATGGGGGTAAGTGATTAATGACAACATTTTCCATCATTTTGTGGTGGAGTAACCCTTTAACATATTTGTTTATCTGAAAAACAACGCTACAGTCGGTTATTCTCCTTTGAAAATGTGCGTTCCGGGCCGGAATGTCAGTCTCTGTTTTGGTTTGTGAAACCTGCCCACTGCCAGTTTACCCAATTGTATTTCTGCAGCCTGGGTTGCCAGTTGGCGAAAAACAAAGCGTATTTAATTTCATTCATCGTCAAGTGCACTTGTTCCTGTTGGTGTCGTCATCTGGCAACCTGTGTGTGCGTCAAGTCTGAGGAGGAGGGGCCAGGTGAAAAAACCACTCCAATATTTTGAATTTGGACTGCAATGCCTAGTTCAACCACTCGGTGTCAATCCAAACCCAAAACCCTCTCCAATATTTTGAATTTGGACTGCAATACCTAGTTCAACCACTCGGTGTCAATACAGTACCTTTAAATGACTTCTGATATATAGAATGAAACAGTGACCTGCAATCATGTACTTGCATGTTTGTTTATTTATTTATTTATAAATGCTACTTATATTAAACTACTTATTTATAATTATTTCTAATATTTGATTTCCTTTTTTATGAGTGCAAGAGAATATTTGGTGGGAAATTACGTAGGACTGGACTTTATTTTCTCAATCAAGATTTGATTGGATCATAAAAAGTGGGCTGTGATATTATTGCCAAGTATGAACCAACAGTTGGTTAGTATAACCGATGAATCGTGCTCAGTAATACCTGGAATGTGAATTAGGAGAGTAAATAGAGTCAGTTTTGATGTAAATCATATGCGTGTGCTAATTGAACCCTTCTGTGAGTGTCGTGACCTTTGACCCTGAGCTGTGAGAAGTCCTGCCTGTAAGGTGATGTGTTTTGCAAACGAGCTTGTCAAAATGAGAGAGGTCGAGAACGAGAGGTGTTTCTCCTCTGTCACTCCTGCGCTGATGGATGCGTGTTCACCACAGCGTTCACACAATTACAGGGCACCATGCAGCACCTTCACACAGCAGATGGACTGGCTTCTGACAATTTTATGTTCCTTTTTTATAATTACATTAGATTTTGTGTATTTATTTAGTTGTGGCATCAATTCATTTGATTTAATTTTCTTTTCTTTTCCTTTCCTTTCCTTTCCTTTCCTTTCCTTTCCTTTCCTTTCCTTTCCTTTCCTTTCCTTTCCTTTCCTTTCATTTCATTTTATTTTATCACACAGCAATTAACCATACAGCACCCTAACACAACATATGAATCAATGTTTCTGCTGCTTTTGGTTTTATTTATTTATTTGTTTTCATTATTTATTATAACTAACCCACAGCTGTTGCCTAAATAATTTTTAGTTTATATTTTCTGTTATTTAATTATTTTATTAACCACACAGCAGATAGGCCGGCTTATTTTTGCTGCTTCTGACAGACAGATTCATTCATTCATTCATTTTATATATTTTATTTGTAATATTTATTATATATTTTATTTATCACTGTATCACAGTTGTGGCATAAATTATTTTATTTTATTTTATTTTAATCATACAGCACTTTCACACAGCAGATGGATGGTTTCTGCTACTTTTGACAGGTTTATATTTCATATATTTCCTTAAGTCCTTATGCAAAGTGTGCGAGAGTGTTTCCTAGCTGTAGATTCCCAGCGGATTTGTTGGCTTTTACTAAATGAGAGTGTGTCTAGTGAGGTGGTATGGGTACATTTTGTGTGTGTGTGTGTGTGTGTGTGAAAGTCACAAATCTAAAACACGTGTTGGTAGCAGCTGGGCTGGTTTTTCTCACTCGACCTTCAAATATCTCACTGCATTCTCAATTAAGAGCAAATCTTGACAAGCTCAGAGTCACCTCAGCCCGTCTCTCTCTCTCTCTGTCTCTCTTTCTCTCTCTCTCTCTCTCTCTGTGTGTCTCTCGCTCTCACCTCAGGCCGTTTCCACACCTTCACGAGTCTAATTGAAGGTCACGATGGCCCCAGATGCTTCTATTGGCAGAACAAACAGCCCATACATATGGCAAGTGTGTGTGTGCGCACTGAGGTTTACCCCTCCTTCACTCGTTCTTTTTCTCCTCGGAGCCTCTTTCAAGCTGCGGTTCTCTCCCACAGCACCTTTTCAAGCTAAACAAAGGCGCTGTAAACATGAAGATGGCAGCGGGGAGTGGAATGCCTTTAAGGCTTCAGACTTCAGACTCTGACAGCACTCGGGTCTCGCCGGTGGTCCGGGTCTATTCTGTACCGCCAGCACATACACATGGCCATTTACAATCTGTCACACACACACACACACACACACACACTCTCTCTCTCTCTCTTTCTCACACACACACACTGAAAAAGAACGGGTTGAAAGTTGAACACTTTGGTTACCATATAACTATAGACTATGATAAAAGTTTATCAGCATGCATTGATTAATCCCATGTTGTAGAAAAAAAATAAAAAAATTGCGACCAAATTATGTGCTTGTGCGACCAACTGAGAAAGTTAGTTGCAAAAGAGCGACCAGTGGGAAGAATGAGTCTAGAAGAACAACTTTTTTATTTTATTTTATTTTATTTTATTTTATTTTATTTTATTTTATTTTATTTTATTTTATTTTATTTTATTTTATTTTATTTTATTTTATTTTATTTTATTTTATTTTATTTTATTTTATTTTATTTTATTTTATTTTATTTTATTTTATTTTATTTTATTTTATTTTATTTTAACAACTGTCCCTTATTTGTTTACTTCAATTTAGTTTTATTTTATTTTATCTCATTTATAACACATTTTTAATTTAATTTAAACAACTGTCCCTTATTTGTGGTGTTTACTTTAATTTAGTTTTATTTTATTTTATGTAATTTTTAACAAATGTCCCTCAGTTGTGGTGTTTATTTTATTTTTAATTTTTATAAGCAACAGTCATTTCCACTACAACCGACAATTCTGCTGTTAATAAAGTTTTATCCAAAGTTAGTGTACTAAATTTGTCAGTGAAATATGAGATGTGATGTGAAGAAAACAAAAATCATTTATCTCAAAAAGGAAAAAACCATAAACATATTTTTAACGTTACAATTGCATTCAAGCTGTGATTTTGTCAAATTATGCGAAACGTGCATTTAATTGTGTGTATTAAGGGTGCATAACATACTCGATTTGAAATGAGCTGTATAATTCATTGTTGGAGATGTGGTGGAAATGAAGTGTTATAAGTGTATTTCAAGAGGGTGTTTCATTTCTTTTAAGTGCAGCCGCACATAGAGTTGAAGAAACACCCCGACACGCACACTCTCACACACACACACACACACACACACTCTCACACTCACGCACACACACTCACACAAACACACACGCACACACACACGCACACGCACGCACTCGCACACACGCGCACACACGCAAACACACGCTCACACACACGCGCACACACACACACACACACACTCTCACACTCACGCACACACACTCACTCACACGCACGCTCACACACACACACACACACTCTCACACTCACGCACACACACTCACTCACACGCACGCTCACACACACACACACACACTCTCACACTCACGCTCTCACACTCACACACACACACTCACACACGCACACGCACGCACACACACACACACACACACAGGTGCGCAGTCTTGTGCGGCGTGTTTGTGTAAGTGTGTGTGTGTGTGTGTGTTTGTGCCCTGCGGCTCTCTGTGGCAGGGTATCCAGTTGCAGTGTGTGACTGGCAGCATCAGTTTGCATTCGTTAGCTGTGGTTTGGAGTGTAAAATGCGTGTGTGATGCGCTGAAGCCGTTTCACTCCATATTTAGCTTATTCTCAGAAACGTCTCATCAGACAAACCACAATCACAGCAGACCTGCCATCTTCACATCCACTCAGCCTTCTGTTTCTGACATTTAACTGTGAACACTTCAGAAACATAACACAGATTTAACAGATGAAAAAGAGCTCATGCAGACATGGTCAGAATATGAACTATGGAACATTAGACATCAGATACTGTGGCTGTACAGCAGTACAGTGATGTACAGTATCAGATGGTAATACTGCAGTGATTACCATATTCATGTATTCTAACTGAGAAACATATTCATGCTGTATAGTATTTTACATATTATACACAGTATATACTGTATGTGTGTGTGTGTGTGTATTTATTAATAGGCCTATATTATTTTACATTAGTAATATATAATATATCATATAGTTTGAAATGTTTTACAATATAAAATCTAATATATGAAATATATAAAAACATAACTCATAAATAATTTACAGACACACACATATAATATGCATTTATATAATATTTGTATAGAGAGAGAGATTTTCAAAAAGTATTCAGTTTTATAAAAACTTTTATATGCATTTAAATGAAAAAAAAAATTATATGTAATTTTGTCTATCTATCTATCTATCTATCTATCTAGAAATACATGTGAAATACAGCCGTGATGCGGCTCATTTCTCTGTCTGCTGTGGTTCAGATCAGACGAGGCCTGTGTTTAATCCGTCCTGTCCTGGTGTATGGCGCTGGAGTGAGTGCTTGTCCGTCATTAGCAGCAGTGAGTCTGGTTTCGGATCGGGACGCAGGTGGACTGCTTCAGTCAGACTCGTGTGTAATGGCTCTGTTGTGGATTCCTGCTGGACGCTCTTGTGTGACGTGGCTTTTATCAGAGGAAAGAGGAAGCCTGCAGTCAGAGATGAATATCACACACAGAGTTTGAATGAATGAATGAATGCAGCAGTCACCGGATCTCTGTTACTCTCACTCTAATTATGCTTCCTGTTTAGAGCCAGATTACTGTGTTACTGAGAGGAGACACAGATACTGTGTACCACGGTACAGGGATGTACAGTATCCCATGGTAATACTGTGATGATCACTATATTTATATTCTAATTAATTGCCATATGCATGTACTACGTACAGTATTTGGCATTGTCCTTGTAGATACTTTAAAGAATACCATGATGCTACCATGGCATATGTTCAAGGTAGATAGGTTTAATAAAAAAAAATAAAATAAAAAAAAATTATATATATATGTATAAATATATAAATATAAATATATATATAATTAAAAAGATTTAGATATTTAAATATATATTTTTAATTATTTCAATATTTATACATTTATATAGGGGGGAGATTTATAAAAACATCTTTATAAATAATTTATAAATAATTGATGTATTTAACTATTTTCATTTACTGTGTTAATAGCGTGATTTTTCAACACCTACTATTGTAAATTCAAGTTGTTTTTTTTTGTCCATAGTCCATTTTTTTGGGACATTTACTATTGTGATACCATGTTTTTGCACTTTTGCCACTTTTGATATAATTTATCTTATTTGCAAGTTAAAATGACTTGTACAACCAGGTTGATTATACTTTAAAAACTGAAGGCAGTTAGAAATTGTTTTGCTGTGTACTGTAGTTTTTTTCTCTTGCAAAAATTACACACACACATGATATGTTTTTTAGCACAAAGCGTGTCATTGCAGTTTTGAAAGTATCTTGTAGTACCATACCATGACATATTGTGACCCTGGAGCACAAAACCAGTCATAAGGGTCAATTTTGTGAAATTGAGATTTATGCATCATATGAAAGCAGAATAAATAAGCTTTCCATTGATGTGTGGTTTGTTAGGATAGGACGATATTTGGCCGAGATGCAACTATTTGAAAATCTGGAATCTGAGGGTGCAAAAAAATCTAAATATTGAGAAAATCATCTTTAAAGTTGTCCAAATGAAGTTCTTAGCAATGCATATTACTAATCAAAAATTAAGTTTTGATACATTTACGGTAGGAAATTTACAAAATATCTTCATGGAACATGATCTTTACTTAATATCCTAATGATTTTTGGCATAAAAGAAAAATGGATAATTTTGACCCATACAATGTATTGTTGGCTATTGCTACAAATATACCTGTGCTGCTTATGATCTGTGAGGAATGATGTGATGAAGGAAAGCAGGAAGGGCTTTGGCAGTAGAGATGTGACTGTGGGAGGAGAGGAAGCAGCGCTGCGAGACTGTAATGAGCTCTGTCGCTCTTATCTGTGCGCTCAGGTTTAGTTATCGCGTCTGGTGCGCGTGTGCGAGACCGACGCCAGCCTGTCCTGCATTCCTGCCAGCGCTGCGCTGCGAGGGTTCGGTTACTGCCAGCGGCTCTCTGTCTGTCTGATGACGCCAAACACAGAGCATGTGCACTGTCAGATATTACTGTAATGAGCGAGTATTAAAGGTGCAATAGGTGATTGTCTTCAGAAAACCCTGTAACCTGAAAACACAATGCGTAATTTAAAATGCAGGTAAAAAATCAATACGGAAAATTTTCATATTAACATAGTAGATTGTGCCCTAATTTTACAGACTCTTCTTGGAGTGTAGCATACTAACTAACTACTAATACACTGCTTAAAGCATAACTGTTGAGAATGTGTAGTATTACTAGTTTACTAAAGCAATAAGCGCCAAGAAGCCGTGGTTTACAGTGAATTTATAACAGCTAAGGGCCGTTGTTAGGTACGACGCAAAGCTTTTATAAAACGCTTATTGCTTTTATAAAACGGTTATTCCATATATGTAGTAAGGTTTCACAAAATAAAACAGAGCAAATAAA
>NW_015544138.1:428925-429267 GCF_001515605.1 Sinocyclocheilus anshuiensis | reverse complement strand
GTTAAAGGTGCAATAGGTGATTGTCTTCAGAAACATTTTTTGTTATGCTGGTTGAAAGTCTCTTCACATCCCGATGTGAATCATTAAGTTAAGTGGTCTAAATGCATTTATCTGTATTTATATATTATGTGGAAGGCGTAGGACCAAGAAATGCTCGTCCAATCAAAACGCTCGGTCCGTGTGTATATGTGTGTGAGTGTGTTTAATTTAATTTTTAAAAGTTTTTAAAACCATGGTTTGTGCACAGTTAATTTCTGGTCACCTGATAATGTCATCTCTGATATAATGTGTTTGTGTGTTTTTAGCACTGCAGGCACGGCATGTGTGTGAATAAGGAGATGG
>NW_015544138.1:423113-428774 GCF_001515605.1 Sinocyclocheilus anshuiensis | reverse complement strand
GCAAATTTCAGCAACTTTTGATAAGTTTTGATAACTTTTCACAATAAAAAGGCACATATTTTCCATCCAAATTACACAAAAAGAGGAAACCAAAGATGCCTAGCAGTACACACATCACGTGAATTGAGTTAGCTGCCATTTGCAGTTGTTCAATTTAATAATAATAATCATTGAATCATTGTTCATTTATGATACACTTTGTTAGTAGCTTCTTGTACCTGTGATTTGTTGATCAATTAGTACACAGTAAGAAAATAGGCAAAAGATACTAGTAATTTTCCAGGACATTATCCATTATCCATTGTAACCCTGTAACCTGAAAACACAATGCGTAATTTAAAATGCAGGTAAAAAATCAATACGGAAAATTTTCATATTAACATAGTAGATTGTGCCCTAATTTTACAGACTCTTCTTGGAGTGTAGCATACTAACTAACTACTAATACACTGCTTAAAGCATAATTGTTGAGAATGTGTAATATTACTAGTTTACTAGCTATTAAAAAAAACTTAAATTGTAATCATTCAAAAATGTGTAAGAGTTCAATAATTCAATTTATTTAAAAATACAGCTATTTATATTATTTATAATATTGTATTATGCATGTTATTTAACAAACAAATCTAAATTAACATATATAAAATATATTTTTAGCTGAGATTTGATGTAGTGACACAATTTTGCATCGTGATTACGCAATGACGTCATCGTGCAATGACATCACAACGTCATAGTTAATTTCTGGTCACCTGATAATGTCATCTCTGATATAATGTGTTTGTGTGTTTTTAGCACTGCAGGCACGGCATGTGTGTGAATAAGGAGATGGACATGAAGCCGGTTCATGGTGAATGGGGCCCCTGGGGCCCCTACAGTGTTTGTTCCAGGACCTGTGGAGGAGGAACACGCAGCACAACCAGAGACTGCAATAAACCCGAGTAAGCGCATAATCTGTTTTAATGAAAATATTGTTATAATAAAAAAAAAAGAAGATATTTATTTATCCCAACATGTCAATAAATGTATATAGGAAAAAAAAAAAAGATTACATTTTATATATTTAGGCAAAATATAATTTCTTTTTTTTCTTTTACCGTTGGAGTGAAATATGCTCCTTTGTTCTTTATTTCTTATTTAGTTATACAATATGGTAATTATAAAATATAAAATATGCTTTTTTTTAAGGTGATATATAATACAGCTATTTATATTATTTATAATATTGTATTATGCATGTTATTTAACAAACAAATCTAAATTAACATATATAAAATATATTTTTAGCTGAGATTTGATGTAGTGACACAATTTTGCATCGTGATTACGCAATGACGTCATCGTGCAATGACATCACAACGTCATTTAGCAACAAATCGACCTTCCTTTAGCAACTTTCTCTGAAAATGAGTTGGCAACACTTGCTGCAGCTATTGTTGTAATGATTTTCTAGCGGCTGATGGAGGAGCCGTGCTTCATAATAAATCTGCTGAGCTCGTCAAACACTGATGAATAGCACACAGACAGCATTCATGCTTTTGGCAGATGCTTTTATCTGAAGTGAATGCTGTAGTTACTCGCTGACAGATGAAATGGAGAAATCACATCGCTCTCTGACACAGAAGTAGACTTCAGAATGACTTTGCACTTCATTAGCCGATCAGAAACACTCTCTGCTGCTCTGACATGTTTATAGAGGGTGGAGAGTGAATATGAGTGAATATCTCAAGAAAGCTGCTAATTCAAGTACATTTTTTAGACCTGTGACTGTAGGGTCCGTGTACGTTTTGATAGTAAGTTTTTCAATTTAAAATGAAATACGCAGAAATGAGAAAACGGCACCTTTATTCGTTTTTTTTTTTTCGTTTTTTCCCCGTTTATTAAAAAAAAAAAAAAGAAAAACAAGATTTCGGCTCAATTTTTAGTTTTTTTGTTTCACGGGTAGAAAACGGATTAACGACTTCAAAATTCGTTTTCCCCATGTGAGCGGTCATGAGACGCCCCTTTCTGCCGATTGGTCAACCAAAGTCGTTCCTCGGTTCTGTTAACCCTTAAATGCATGAATGTTTCACCAATCATTATTACATATTCGGGTCTTTAGCGACCAGGACCTATATATCCAGCATGGATGGATCTCTAACTGCTGCAATAGCAAAAAAAATAAATCTCTTGATACTTTAAAGGGGTCATATGATGCTTTTTTAAAGATCATTATTTTGTGTATTTGGTGTAACAGAATATGTTGACATGCTTTAATGTTCAAAAAACACATTATTTTTCAAATACTGTACATTATTGTAGGTCCTCTATGCCCCGCCTCTCTCAAACGCTTCGTCACACATTTTCCATCCAGATTACTCAAAAAGAGGAAACCAAAGATGCCTAGCAGTACACACATCACGTGAATTGAGTTAGCTGCCATTTGCAGTTGTTCAATTTAATAATAATAATCATTGAATCATTGTTCATTTATGATACACTTTGTTAGTAGCTTCTTGTACCTGTGATTTGTTGATCAATTAGTACACAGTAAGAAAATAGGCTCAGGGATCTTATCTATGCACAATCAGCTTGTAACAATCCAAAGAGAAAGGAAAACTTGAAATCGCATCATATGACCCCTTTAAGAACAATGGACCGAGCTTGATTGACAGGCAATCTGACCAATCAGAACGCGGATATTATGTGCTGCCGCTGCTATCTGCCATCTTGTCTGACAGCTACAGCCGGTCTCCATAGAAATCCATGTTAAAATGGGGTAAAAAAGATAGACTGACTTGAAACTTTTTCAATGTAACCAAGTATAAAAATGTGCGCAAGGTTGCTGTGCTGTTGTTGTCTGCCATAGTAATGGCAATAAGCAAAGGAATTACTTTAAAGTACTTGTATTGCGCATCAGAAAATCTGTCATGTCTGGCGCTGTATGCATGGCTCAGTTAAAATACTGAGTGTGAAATTATTAAATGATATGATATGCATCCACCGATTGCAGCAAACTGTAAAATCAGGGTCACCTACTCACCTAGGCCTACTGTAAGCCCAGGGGGAAAAAACATATGGGTAGTTTTAAAATACATGTTCAAACAAAAACTGTCATGTTTTGGCTATAGGCATACGACGTGTTTATGTGATTATATGTTATGATGCTGTATTATATATTAACACTGGACAGTTTGTAATCTACATTAACAAAACATCCTTCTTGACTCTCCAACCGAGTGTAATGGTAGCCTATGTTAAGAAGCCTTTAACATTATGTGCTCAACAGTATCAGCATCTATTAGCACACTTATTTTGATCTTTAATGTTTGATCTTACCACATTCTTTGTTAAAAAAAAATATTAACATTATTCGTTATTAACAAAACGAGTAAGACGGATCCTATAGGACCCTAAATGGATTTTCCCCTTACTTTAAAACGAATATAGTTTTTGGTTCATTGTTAATTTAATGAAAACACAACAACAACAAAAATAGTACAATAAAACGCGCTTATATAAACCAAACTTTTATTAAAAAAACGAATAAGAAGGATGACACAAATATCTGCGCTATATTTAAGGTATTTGGATTTTCCCCCGTTAAAACGAATGCTCGTTTTGTTGTTCATTATCACTTTATTGAAAACACAACAACAATATAAAACAAAGGCAAACTCACTCACTATGAAGCGGACGCTTGTCTGCTGTCCAGCTGAACTACATTGATATTGTTATTTCTATAAAAATACAAAACGACAGTGGAGCGGTGGTAATGCAATCGGTGGATGGCCGAACACCGTGTAACACCGAGAGTTAGTTATTTATTATCTAGTTATTTATCAACATTTTACTTTTCTGTGCACACTCATAACTTAAATCCTGGCAAAACGAAACGTTCCCGCCCGCGTCTATGGTTACAGTACAGTAAAAATTTAATTCGCCATCCTCGGTGTATACCCTCAGCTGATTTGCAATACAGTATTTGCAATGACTATCCATTGTCCAAAACTGAGCATATTGTCTAAAAGAAAAGTTACGACTGCTTCGTATTTACACTTGACTGAACACTGATCTGTGGAAACGCAGCTTCACCACTCAGATTTAACTCAGCACACAGGCTGGGTTCAGATTAATATTTCTGAAATAAATATTTATTTGAAACGTGTTAGGTTGCACAGAAGAAAGCCCAGTCTAGGACCTGTGTACAGTTTAAGAATCGGTACTGCTATAGCAGCAAAGGAGTATTATTTTGTTTAACAGAACTGAGGAACAACTGAACAACATGGGGAAAATAAATTTTGAAGTCGTTTATCCTTTTCTACCCATGGAACAAAAAAAAAATCTTGCCGAAATCTTGTTTTTCGTTTTTTTTTTTTTTTAATAAACGAAAAAACGAATAAAGGTGCCGTTTTCTCATTTCTGCTTATTTCATTTCAATTTGAAAAACAAAGTATCAAAATGTAAACGGACCCTGTAGAATCCGTGTATCATTCGATCATTCGTTTTTTGATTTAATATTGAAAGTAGAAAAATTAGAAAACGGCTCCTTTTTCGGTTTTTTGTTTTTTTTCCAAAAAATTTTTTTCGTTTTTCGTTCATGGGTGGAAAAATGAATAAACAGCTTGAATATTCGATTTCTACACGTGGGCGGGAATTAAACGCCCCTTTCTGCTGATTGGTCAGCCGAATATCAAACCGTGCCATCATCAGTTCTTCCGCAGTATCGCAGCAGAATAATAGTCCTCCACTGCTGCAGTTGTACGGATTAATAACCCATTTTATCAATTTCATATTTTTCTCATCAAACAGGCTAATGAATAGCTCGACACAACTCGTACCGGGGCAGAGTCTAGATAGGTCTTTCTTCTGTGTAGACCAGCGGTTCTTAAATTGATAGGGGGTCCGAGAAATAATTTGCTATAGCCTAAAGTATTTCCAGACTGTAAAGTCGCTTTTTTTTATCATGATACATAGGCCTACTGTGATTTATTCCAAAGTGCATTTAACGTCAAATAATCTAAATGAAGCCTTTTAAAAGACAAGTATTTCCTGTGGTTCATGTTTGTGGCATGCGCTGGAAAGATGCTCAAGGAGACCAAGATGCACTAAAGCAGCGCATTCTCTTGTTCTCTTTATTTTTCAAAGGCATGCCATTTTGTAATTGTTTTGAACGTAACGTTACACAAATAAAAATACATTTTACCATACGACTATAAATGACAGAGTATTAAGTTATTTCCCCTCGATGGGGAAAAAAATCCAAGTGAACATCAATCAGTACTCAATATTAATTTAAACTGCTTTAAATATGACTGCTGCTTATTTCCTGTGCACTTCTGCGCTTGACTGTAGTCGCGTCTGTCTGCTTATTGAGTTTATTTAACCCATCGCAATTTATTGGAACTGTGTGAACTAGACTGACTACTCACCTTAATGTTGTTCTAAAGGCTTATTACTTAATAACACAAAAATGTCCTGCTGGCACTTGCCAATTTAATGGCAGAGAATGGGGACTTTAGATTTTTTTTTTTTTTTTTGGAAGCGGATGCATATCTGTCGTAAAATAATCCTATGCATCTCATGGCATATATTCCAAGCATTCTGAAGGTATACTGAGGGTTTGGTGAGAAACAAACCGAAATGGCAAGTTATTATATTTTATGAAAATCTTGCGTTGCA
>NW_015544138.1:403453-421514 GCF_001515605.1 Sinocyclocheilus anshuiensis | reverse complement strand
GAAAAAAAGAAAAAGGAGCCGTTTTCTAATTTTTCTACTTTCAATATTAAATCAAAAAACGAATGATCAATGATACACGGATTCTGTTGCTCAACTGTTTTTCATTGTCCTCTGGTGTTTCTCATATCTTTCTCATCACACTTTGGTGTTTTTCATCTCTTTCTCATCACTAATTCCTTTCTTGTTATTATAAAAAAAAACTTACTGACCCCAAACTTTTGAATGCTATAGTGTACAGAATCAACAAAATAATGGTAAAATAATGCCAAAAAACTCTCCTACTCATCTCTCTTGTTTCTCAGTTCTGATGAAGGATCGCTGTAAACTCTTCTGTCGTGTCGCGGGGACGATGGCATACTATCAGCTGAGGGATCGGGTCGTCGACGGGACCCCGTGTGGACTGGACACGTATGATATCTGTGTACAAGGCCTCTGCAGGGTATGAAAGGGCTTCTAAAAATGATAATACTATGGTACTTTGAAATTTATTATGCTACTGGATGATTACTGTATTCATATACAATGGTACTTCAAAGAATAACGTGGTACTACCATGGCGTTTATCCAAAACCCATCAAGTTACCATGGTATATGTCTAAAATAAACATAGTAATACCATGGTATGTACCCATGGTACATTTGTGGTGCAAATGGAAACTAACATTCTTATTATATGTGTTTATCATAGCAAGCAGGTTGTGACCATGTTTTGAACTCGAAGGCCAGAAATGATAAGTGTGGCATCTGTGGAGGAGACAACTCTTCATGTAAGACCCTCGCTGGAACCTTCAACAACTCACAATACGGTGAGATCCTATGGACCGCTCTGCTCTCCTCTTCTCATCCCTCTTGAAAGGTTTGCAGTGAGGGGAATGCTGGGAAATGACAGAATCATTTGTTAATTTCATTTGTTGATAAGTTCTTTCTTTCATGGGTGGGATAAAGGAGCAAGACATCATGTGACACAGAAGGGTTTCCTCCCCTCTTTCCTCTTCTTCTATTTGTTGATTTCCTTCTTTATTTTTTTCTTTCTTTGGTTTTCGTCAGCACGCTACTCGTCAAACATGGCTAAAATCATGTTCCTCTGCGGTTTTCTCATCACTCCCTGGTGTTTCTCAGTGTTTCTCATCTTTTTCTCATCGCTCTCTGAGGTTTTTCTTATCTTGTTCTCACTCCTCTCTGGTGTTTTTCATCTTTTTCTCATCATTCTCCAGTGTTTCTCATCTCTTTCTCATTGCTCTCCTGTGTTTCTCTTTTTTTTCTCATTGCTCTCCAGTTTTCTCATCTCTTTCTCATCACTTTCTGGTGTTTCTTATCTTGTTCTTGACACTCTCTGCTGTTTCTCATCTCTTTCTCATCGCTCTCTGGAGTTTTTCTTATCTTGTTCTCACTACTCTCTGGTGTTCTTCATTTTTTCCTCATCACTCTCCAGTGTTTCTCATCTCTTTCTCATCACTTTCTGGTGTTTCTTATCTTGTTCTTGACACTCTCTGTTGTTCCTCAACTTTTTTCTCATTGCTCTGTGGTGTTTCTCATCTCTTTCTCATTGTTTTCTGGTGTTTTGCATTTCTTTCTCATGAATCTCTGGCATTTCTCATCTTGTTCTCACCACTCCCTGGTGTTTCTCAGTGTTTCTCATCTTTTTCTCATTGCTCTCTGGAGTTTCTTATCTCTTTCTCATTGTTATCTGGTGTTTTTCATTCCTTTCTCATGAATCTCTGGTGTTTCTCATTGTCAGACTCTGTTCCATGTTTTGTGTGTGTCCTGCTCCCCATGTGCCTTCCCATGCCCTTATTTGGTTAGTTTCCTGTTCCTCCCCTGATTAGTGTTTCATTGCTCCCAGGTGTGTCTCGTCATCCCCTCCTCCTGTGTGTATAAATAGTGTTCCCAGTCCCAAGTTCTCTGTCCGCTGTTAAACGTCTTCCTGAGTTCGTCTCCCTTGGTTCCTGAAAATAAAGTCTTGGTAAAAGTATTCCCCATCGTCTCCTCGTCCCTCGTGTATGTGCACCGTGACAGAACAGCGGACCGAAACAAAAGTAAGCGGCACCCCTTCTCCTCGTTTTTGTTCTTTCCGCCCTTTTAAAAGTTTTTGTTTCCTGGTTTTTCCCCCCCGCGGCGATGGAAATTGCCGCGCGCGTCGCCGCCCTAGCCGCGGTCCCCCCAGCTCCGCCATGGCCTCCGGAGTCCCCAGCTCCGCCATGGCCTCCCGAGTCCCCAGCTCCGCCATGGCCTCCCGAGTCCCCAGCTCCGCCATGGCCCCCGGAGTCCCCAGCTCCGCCATGGCCTCCGGAGTCCCTAGCTCCGCCATGGCACCCGGAAAGGGTACCGCCCTGAGTTCGTCTCCCTTGTGTTCCTGAAAATAAAGTCTTGGTAAAAGTATTCTCCAGCGTCTCCTCGTTCCTCGTGTATGTGCATCGTGACACTCATCTTGTTCTCATCACTCTCTGGTTTTTCTCATCTTGTTTTCATTGCTCTCTTAAGTTTCTCATCTCTTTCTCATCGCTCTCTCGAGTTTTTCTTATCTTGTTCTCACTCCTCTCTGGTGTTTTTCATCTTTCTCATCATTCTACAGTGTTTCTCATCTCTTTCTCATCACTTTCTGGTGTTTCTTATCTTGTTCTTGACACTAACTGTTGTTTCTCATCTCTTTCTCACTCCTCTCTGGTGTTTTTCATCTTTTTCTCATCATTCTCCAGTGTTTCTCATCTCTTTCTCATCACTCTCCTGTGTTTCTCTTTTTTTCCTCATCACTCTCCAGTGTTTCTCATCTCTTTCTCATCACGTTCTGGTGTTTCTTATCTTGTTCTTGACACTCTCTGGTGTTTCTCTACTTTTTCTCATTGCTCTCTGGAGTTTCTTATCTCTTACTCATTCTTTTCTGGTGTTTTTAATTTCTTTCTCATCACTCTCTGGTTTTTCTCATCTTGTTCTTATCACTCTCTGGTTTTTCTCATCTTGTTTTCATTGCTCTCTTGTGTTTATCATCTCTTTCTCCTCACTTTCTGGAGTTTTTATTTTCTTGTTCTCACTCCTCTCTGGTGTTTTTCATCTTTTTCTCTTCATTATCCAGTGTTTCTCATCTCTTTCTCATTGCTCTCCTGTATTTCTCATTTCTTTCTCATCACGTTCTGGTGTTCCTTATCTTGTTCTCACTACTCTCTGGTGTTTCTCTTTTTTTTCTCATCACTCTCCAGTGTTTCTCATCCCTTTCTCATCACTTTCTGGTGTTTCTTATCTTGTTCTTGACACTCTCTGGTGTTTCTCAACTTTTTTCTCATTGCTCTGTGGTGTTTCTCATCTCTTTCTCATTGTTTTCTGGTGTTTTTCATTTCTTTCTCCTGAATCTCTGATGTTTCTCATCTTGTTCTCACCACTCCCTGGTGTTTCTCAGTGTTTCTCATCTTTTTCTCATCACTCTCTGGAGTTTCTTATCTCTTTCTCATTGTTTTCTGGTGTTTTTAGTTTCTTTCTCCTGAATCTCTGGTGTTTCTCATCTTGTTCTCACCACTCCCTGGTGTTTCTCATTGTTTCTCATCTTTTTCTCATCACTCTCTGGAGTTTCTTATCTCTTTCTCATTGTTTTCTGGTGTTTTTAGTTTCTTTCTCCTGAATCTCTGGTGTTTCTCATCTTGTTCTCACCACTCCCTGGTGTTTCTCATTGTTTCTCGTCTTTTTCTCATTGCTCTCTGGAGTTTCTTATCTCTTTCTCATTGTTTTCTCGTGTTTTTCATCTCTTTCTCATGAATTTCTGTTTTTTTCTCATCTTGTTCTCCTCACTCTCCAGTATTCTCATCTCTTTCTGGTGTTTATCTTGTTCTAACCACTCTCTGGTGTTTCTCATCTTTTTATCATTGCTCTGTGGAGTTTCTCATCTCTTTCTCATCACTCGCTGCTGTTTCTCATCTTGTTATCATCGCTCTCTAAGGTTTCTAATCTAGTTCTTGTGTTGTAGGTTATAATGTTGTGGTTCGAATTCCTGCTGGTGCGACCAACATCGATATAAAGCAGGTCAGCTACTCAGGATTGCCAGAAGATGATAACTACCTCGGTGAGTTAGTACAGATAACCAGACCAGATTACCCTGGTAATACCACAGTACTCTGACACGTGTTATATATACTGAATGATTGCTGTGTTTATATGCCATGATATTTACGTGGCACTCAAATGAAGAATACCATGCTATTGCAATGGCACATGTCCAGAACAGCTGTGGTATTACAATGCTGCTTCACCGTGACTCTTCCGGGAATTCGGGGTCACAGGGAGAGCAAACACCGGATGATTGACAGACGCCGAGGTGCTAATGAAAGTGAGCGAGCGTGTCCAGGACGTTTGTGTAGCTGTTCACACTCGAGTCAAAAGGCCAAATAAACACAAATACACACAGCTGATGAATGAGACGTGACCTAAGGTTCACTGTCCAGGTCTGGGCCTGTATTCACAAAACATTTAATCTCACCACTAAGAGTGCTCCTAAACAGCAGTAAAAGTTTTTAGCTAAGAGTTTTCTCTTGAAACCTATTCACAAAGCTACTGAGACAAATGTGTACTAAGGAATAGACAGAAGTCTTAAGCTCAGAGTAAGGGGGCGGGGTTAACCTCATTGCTATGGATGATGTCAGCGTGCTTATTAACTATGCACACAGTGATTGGCTGGTAGTCTCTGTCAGAGATTTATTCATAGAAATATTGTTGAGTGCAATATTATGTTGCCATATTCAAATAAAGGTTTAAAAATAAAAATGTTGTCGTATTCAAATAAAGATTTTAAAATGCAGGCTAAGTGTCACTAATTAAACAAGTATATGCTTAGCTAATTGTCAGCCTCTTATATGTGTGCTTCTCTTAATTAGTGAATATGCATATAAACAGCCTTTTAATTAACAGAGTGGAATAATTATGGCTGATAGTAAGACATGCAAACGTAAAAGAAAACCAAACTGGACACATGAACATCTGTTAATTCTTGCCCAGCTGGTTAATGAAAGCAAGAATATAATCAAAGGAAAATCTGGAGTTGGGATAACCTCCAAAACCAAAGGCGATAGCTTTTTAAAAGCTCATTATCGTCAAATATTTCTAAAATGTTTATGCTCCGAGGCAGATTGCTGTCCACAGCTATTTTAGGATAGTTTGTGGTTTGATCTTAGGAGTCCTCTTTAATACTCCTAACCTTTCACAGATTTAGGAGCTAGTTTTAGTGCTAAAACACTTAGAGCAAAAAAATTATGAGTCCTAAATCTAGGACTGACACACCAATTATTTGTAAGATTTTCTCCCAAGTCGGCGAGTTATGAGCTACTTGTAGCCTTTAGATGTTTTGTGAATACAGGCCCTGATTTTTCTCATCTGCAGCTCTGTCTGACAATCAGTCCAACTTCCTCCTGAACGGGAACTTCGTGGTGTCCATGTTTAAAAGGGAAATCACCTTTAAGGGAGCAGAGATCGAGTACAGCGGATCTAACACCACGGTTGAGCGGATCAACTGCACACAGCGGATCGAGGAGGAGCTCGTGCTGCAGGCAAGTGAACTACACCAAACACAGCCAATCTGAAGAAGTTCACAGTGAAATGACACAAAACCACAGCACAGTTTTAGACTAATGAGCTGTCAAGCATCACATGATGACAACAGAAACCAGTCAACCAGCTAGATATCTTGTTGTGCATCACTTTATTTTCTTAAGCCTGGTTTGGGCACACTGCAAGTTTTTATTGGTATCTTTGTTTTCAGTAAAAATATAACTAATAGGTAGATTACCTAAGAATCCAAATTGTGTGAGAATTGTGTGAGAATAAGACCAGTATTATTTAGTTATTTTAGTATTATTTATATACTATTATAGTTTTTATTAATATTTTGAATGAGCTTTTATTTTTAGATTTTCAGTTTTCATTTTCATTTTAGTTTTAGTGTGTTGTTACATGCTTTGGTCATTTTTAGATTTTATATAAAAATCAAATATAATTTTAAAAGTAAAATATAAATTTCTTTAAAAAACATTTTATGGTTTTGAAATATTTAAATAGTTAGCTTTAATTTGTTCATTTCGGTTTTAGTTATTTTAGTGCTACAATGTAAACTTTTTTTTACATGAAAAAAGTTTTCATGTGATATTTATATTTTGTTTTATTTAAGCTTTTTCAATTAATTAAAATGATTTTATATAAAAATTAAATGTAATTTTGTAAAACATATACATTGATTTTAGTTTTTAGGTTTTTTAATAATAGCTTTATTTTTATTTATTTCAGTTTAAGTCATTTTAGTGCTTCAACTTATTTGTCTTAAGTTAGTTGCCACGGCAAAAAAAATTTAATTTAATTTAATTTAATTTAATTTAATTTAATTTAATTTAATTTAATTTAATTTAATTTAATTTAATTTAATTTAATTTAATTTAATTTAATTTAATTTAATTTAATTTAATTTAATTTAATTAGTTGCCAAGGCAAAAAATCATATACAATTTATATTTTATTTCAGCTTTATTCAATGAAGAACCATGATTTTATACAAAATATATTTTTATAATAAGATATACATTAATAAAACAAATTTTATTTTTTTTAAATAATTTAAATATGTAGCTTACTTATTTTTATTTCAATTTTAGTGCTTCAACTTAAACGTTGTTTCAGTTAGTTGACAAGGCAAAAAAGTTTGTTTTTCCATGTAATATTTTTATTTTATTTCAGCTTTATTACAATTAATTAAACTGATTTTTTTTTTTGTTTAGTTAATAATACCAAGACTGAATAAGTCTTTATTCAGGGAATATGTCTTGATTTAAGAATGCTTAGATATGTTTTCCTGGAAAAAAGACAAAAATGCTGCTAAATGAAATGATTAATTAATAAAATCTGCAGTATAATAGCACTGAAATGTCTTCATCTGAGGGAGATTTACAGGCTTCCTGTGTAATGAATCTGTTGTCGTCTCAGGTTCTGTGCGTGGGAAACCTGTATAATCCAGACGTCAGATATTCCTTCAGTATTCCCATCGAGGAGCAGAGAGAGCAGTTCGTGTGGGATCTGTCAGGCCCCTGGCAGGAGTGCAGCCGCATGTGTCAAGGTGCCGCTTCTGTTTGGGCATTTTGCCTGGTTTTCTGTCCTTAAACACCTTTTTAGCTGAAAGCAAGCCCCTTCCACGTCATCTGTGTGTGTTTGTCTGCAGGTGAGCGGCGGCGGAAGGCCGTGTGTGTTCGTAAGAGTGATCATTTGGTGGTTTCGGAGCAGAGGTGTGAGAATCTACCTCGACCCAGAGGCACGACGGAGCCCTGCAATACTGACTGTGAACTCAGGTACAAGCACACGACGCCTCTCATGCTTTATATTACTAATGCAGCAGTCCCATACTAGTGATGCAGCAAAAGGAGAACTTCAAATTCTACAAACACTGAATTCACTGAAAATATTTTCATTTTAAATGTTTGATTTGATATTCAGTCTTTGTTTGGAATAACTATTATTTTTTTAAGTGGTAGCAAATGTTTTCCCTTCAATTAGTGTCACTACAAAAGCATCTCGAATCCAACGGCACAAAATATTGTGTAATATTGTAAAAATATTTTACACTTTTGATATATTTTGAAATTTTTTTTTTTGTATTTTATGTGCTTTCATCATTTTATTTATTTATTTTATATTTTAAATATTTTATTTTCTTTAATTTTTATTTCAGTTTTAGTAATTTTAGTGCTTTAACTTTAATTTATTTTATTTCAATAAGTTGCCAAGGTAACGTTTCTCTTTTTTTGCATTTAAATACATTTACATTGTCATTGAGCAGATGCTTTTATCCAAAGCGACTTACAAATGATGACAATAGAAGAAATATTAGTGTTGATGAAGGTTTCACAGAGGAGGTTTTGGACACCTCCTTTCACTTTTTATCATAAATCAGAAAATGCTGTAACAGCCATAAAAAAACTTTTAGGAACAAAATATAATATAAATAAATGGGATTATTGTGTATGGATGCAAATATCTCGGTCATGAGCATTTTTTAGCAGAAAATGCGATAACATTTCCTTGGTTTCTCAGCTAAAAATGTAAACACAACAGAAAAAAAAAACACTTAGCACTAACCAAATGAGCTGAACACTGGCTGGGTGTGTTTTTCCCTCCTCCTCAGGTGGCACGTGGCAGGCCGGAGCGACTGCTCCAGTAAGTGTGGCCCGGGTTACCGTGCGCTGGATGTTCTGTGCATGCGCTACAGCCAGAATAAGAGGCTAAGCGAGCGCATGGAGGCCAGGGCCTGCGCAGACCTGCCCAAACCGCAGACGCGCTCCTTTCACTTTTTATCATAAATCAGAAAATGCTGTAACAGCCATAAAAAAACTTTTAGGAACAAAATATAATATAAATAAATGGGATTGACATATGAACAAACCTCTCTGTAAAAAAAATGAAAAGTCTGGTGTATGTAAGTGCTACTGAAGTGGGAATGTTCGGCTCAGTGCATGAGAAAAAAATGATTAGAAACAGATTTTATAGAAACGTATTGTAATTGTTACTTTTCTTTCCACTAGTCATGTTATGGAGGCAAAATAGCCCAAAATCTCCATATTGACCAGTGCATGTAAAAAGCATAATATTTCATTTGACTTTAAAAAGAGGTTTTTCTTTAGGTGGTGCTGCCTAAGGAAATGCTCTGAAATTAAAATATTGTTTACATGTGATATTACAGTTGTGTGGGAGGACAAAATGGTCAACCTATTCACACTGGGGTTGATGATGCATCACCCACTGTAATATTTTTCTGTAATATTTTATTTTGTTTTATTTAAGTTTTGTTTCAATTAGCAGGATTTAAAATAGTTAATTAGTTAGTAATAACAACCCTGATGCAAGTCACATCAGCTACTAATGTGAACTATTTTCCATCAATATCCTCCATCATTACCGGCTTTTACATTAAATATAATTACATGTGTAATCATTCCTAATGCATGCATTTTTTTAACACTATACATTGTTTGAAGTTATAAAAAAAACAACAAAGTTTATTACTTTTACAAGAATATACTACTTCAGTCTTTCCACTTCAAAATTTCACGTTTAATACAATGTGTTACTTGCAGTTTCTTTGTAATTAATTGTGAAATTTACAAGCAATTTCTCAGACAAAATTGTTTCTACAGCAGTTCTTTCAGTGCATTTCAAAGATTATGTTACTGTTTGTTAAAGCTCACATTTCTAGTAATTATAGCCAAGAAACAGAGGAAATGTAATTGCATTTGCTGCCAAAATATTTTCATGAAATATTTGCATCTGTACACTACATTCAAGTTGCTGATTCATGCTGATTTCACATAGAAACCTCAGACTGTCTTTGTCATGCATATTTTAGTGCAGTTCCCACCCAGTTGCAGTTTGAAATTGTTAGGAAAGCAATTTGACTGAATTCTAAGTGAACGGAGCGACTGCTCCAGTAAGTGTGGCCCGGGTTACCGTGCGCTGGATGTTCTGTGCATGCGCTACAGCCAGAATAAGAGGCTAAGCGAGCGCATGGAGGCCAGGGCCTGCGCAGACCTGCCCAAACCGCAGACGCGCGAGGGATGTCATGGGGACTGTCTGCTCAAGAGCTGGCAGTACAGCACCTGGTCTCAGGTGACGCACGATACTGCTCATATCCTCCGTTATTCTTCACCCTGAGCTCTATATAATAATAATAATAATATAGATAGATAGATAGATAGATAGAGAGATAGATACTGTCAACAGCCTTAAAAAATTACCATGTTTATAGGATTAAAATGTTGTATAAAACCAGTGTGAATGATATATGAACAAACCCCTCAGTAAAAACTTTGAGAATATAGATATTAATAAATCTGCTAAGTTTTATGTATGTAAGTGATACTGAAGTGGAGACACAAACTCATTATGTTTTAGAAACATATGTTTTGTTTTGTTTTGTTTTTTGTTTTAAAAACTACAAAAAAACTATTATAAAAATGCTATATAGATGTCTTTTAAAAAAACTACAAAAAATGACAAAAACATGACAAAATTACTAACATTTTTACCTAAAATTAAAGAGAAAACAGAAAATATAAAAATAAAATATAAAATCTGGGGAAAAAAACCCTATAATTTGTTTGTATTTTTCTTGCCAAAGATACTATAGGGAATGTTTTTAAACAATTCTATAAATGCATTTTAAACAATACTAAATTGAATCGTTATTAATCAAATTGGAATTAAGAATTATAAAACCAGGCGAATGATATATGAACAAACCCCTCTATAAAAACCTTCAGAATATAGATATGAATAAATCTGCTTTTATGTTTATATTAAAAAGTTTTATGTATGTAAGTGCTGCTGAAGTGGAGAAACAAACTCATTTTTAGAAAACGGCCTTTAAAGATATGTATTGTAATTGAAATCTATAGACGCAAATAGATAAAGTGCAATAATAAAATTTGTGTGAATGATATGAACAAACCCCTCAGTAAAAACCTTCAGAATATAGAGAGGAATAAAACTCTAAGTTTTGGTGTGTGTAAGCGCTGCTGAAGTGGGGGAAAATCTCTTTAAAGATATGTATTGTAAATTTGAAATCTACAGACGCGAATAGAGAAAGTGCAATAAATTGAAAACCAGATGAATGATATATGAAAAAAAGCCCCACAGTAAAAACCTTCAGAATATCATTAATAGAATACACAAAAAAATCTAATAAAACTGACAAGAAAACTAAACAAAACAAAAACAAATTGCTAATTACTAATATTAGAAAAATTACTAATAAAATTACAAAAAATCCATGAATTGCTGAAACATTAATATTAAAATGAAAACAGAAAATATAAAAATAAAATCTATTTTAAAATATTAACGCAAATTATAGTATTATATCAGTGCTACATGGTATCATTACAAACATTATGAACACTATAAATGTGCAGTTTTTTAGTTCCTCTCACTCTACGACAAATCCTTTAAATTGAACCATATTTATAACATAACATGAATGATAAATATGAATATAAAACAAACATAAATTATAGTGGCATTCATTTTAAACAATATTTGTTATAAACGCAAAGCTTCACATTTATTTAAAGTGAAACTTAAACTAGCACTATGTGGGAAATGCGCTAAACAAATGAATGTGGGCTCATGTACCTCTCTGATTCGACACCAATCCAATTTTTTTTTTATTTATTTATTTATGACATTAATTGCATATATAAGTTGCCTATAAAAAAAAAAAGTGACTTGTTTTCTGGAGAATACGGTACTTTGAGACTCTGTGCATCTGTTCACATCAGTGTCTGGTGACATGCGGGAAGGGCGTCAGACACCGACAGGTGCTTTGCATTCTGGGAGACGAGAAGCTGAATGAGCAGCGCTGTGACCCAAACACCAAACCCTCGGCGGTGGGCGGCTGTGAGCTTCCCGAATGTGCGTCCTGGCAGGTCGGAGCCTGGAGTCCGGTGAGAAACAGACGCTCGGTTCCTTTATCATGTCAGTTTCTGTCACCAGACGTTCTGAATGGGAATGATGGTGTTTTTAGTGCACGGTGAGCTGCGGTCAGGGCTATCAGATGCGTGCGGTCAGGTGTGTGTCGGGAGCTTACGGCGAGACAGTGGACGACAGAGATTGTAACGCAGCCACCAGACCTCGAGACAGTCAGGTGAACAAACACAATCACGTGCTCCATCTGCACTAGTGCTCAAATCACGATGCAATAAATTGAAAACCAGATGAATGATATATGAAAAAAAGCCCCACAGTAAAAACCTTCAGAATATAGAGAGGAATAAAACTCTAAGTTTTGGAGCATGTAAGTTCTGCTGAAGTGGTGGAAAAACCTTTTTAAAGATATGGATTGTAATCTAAATCTACAAACACAAATAGATAGTGTTATAAAATAAACTCTTTCCACTAGTCTAAAATAAAATAAAATATCCCAGAATTTCCCATTTGAGCAGTGCATGGAAAAATAATGTCTGTAGTGTCTTGCCTTTAAATGATGAAGTGAAGTAAATATATAAGGATCTGTAATTTGCACATTATTTTTATGCTGTTTCTCCTGATTATGTGCCGTTTTGTAATGCGATGTGATTGTGGTTGCAGTGCTCGAAGAGCTGCGGACACGGCGTCCGGACGCGGCAGGCGTACTGTATGAACAATCTGGGTCGCAGGCTGGTGGAGCGAGAGTGTAGCGAGCAGCAGAGAGTCCTGAGCGAACCCTGCAATGACGTGCCCTGTCCTGACTGGAGCGCCAGCGAATGGAGCGAGGTACTGACCACAGCTGAACCAGACGCTAATCACATCCAACCGTACTTATATTCTGAAGCATCATGATGCCCTCATGCTGTTTTGATCTGGTGTTTCTTATAGTAGTACTGCATACTAGTCGAACACTAGGGTTATTATAGATAAATAAATCTAAAAACCATAAATAACATTTCATTACTTTACCTAGTAACAAACATTACAAAAACTGAAATAGAATAAAATATATATATTAAAATACATATTTTATTTCAGCTAATTGCCAAGTTAAGATTTCTAATTTTTCAATTACTTTAACTTGATGTAAACTAAATAAACCAAGACTATAAAGAATACAAGTGAAAAAAACACTGTAATAAAAAAAAACTACTAAAAATGACAAAAACACCCAACAAAATGACTGAAAATGAACAAAATTAACTTTAAAACGAAAACAGAATATGTAAAAAAAAACAAAAAACTAATTCAAAATATTAACAAAATGTATAATAGTCTGCAGCAAAATACAAAGTGTACTGTTGTTTTCTAAATTCAGTTAATTTTCAGATTATGAAAATTTAATCTCTAATTTGTCTGTATTTTCCTTGCTAAAGATACATTGGGGAAAGTTTTTAAACAATCCTATAAATGCATTTTAAAAAATACTAAAGTTATCTATCTATGCATATCCACTTTATAAAAGTGTTTGTCTGTTTTGTAAGTGTCTGAATAAGCATTAGAAGTGTGAACATCTTCAAATCAAGTTCTCCCGTCATCTCTAATTAGGACAAGAGTATATGTGATTTTTCGCTGTGTTAACCTTTCTCTGTCCTCCTCCTCCTCCGTCTCGGCTAAAACTTTGACCCCCTCCTCCAGTTTTACCGCTCGTCTGCCTACGTGTTTCTCGATCTGTTCCATGTGCTTCTGATGCAGGTTTCATCCACTCAACACATAAAGAGCGCTTGCAGATCACGCTGTGTGCGAATCATACAACGACTTTCAGCTGGCACAATCTGTTCAGGTTTGTCTCGCGCAACCCAGACTGTCTCTGGCTGCTCCCGTCATGCTTACCCGAACATCGTTAAGACTTTTTAAACAAAACTAAAGTTTGTGTGATAAGTAAATCTATAATTAGGTGATGTAAAAGTAGTATATTGTTTTGTTGATACAGTTGTTGGGCATCGTGCTGTTGCTGTGGTTACCTCGACAGGTGAACATGACTTCTGTGTGTGAGTCTCTATTTGACCAGGGGAAAATATGCACTTTAATGAACTTCCTTAACTTTTTTTGGTTTTATATTAAATACCTTCTGTTTTTCTTTTTATATATGTATACACGCACACGCGCACACACACACGCACACACACACACACACACATTTTAAGAATAATTTTATGCTGACAGTTGTGTGTTAAGGCTGCATTTATTTGATCAAACATACAGTAAAAATTGTGAAATATTATTACAATTTCAAATAGCTGTTTTCTGTGTGAATTTACGTTAAACTGTAATTTATTTCTGTGATCAAAGCTGAATTTTCAGCATCATTACTCCAGTCTTCAGTGTCACATGATCCTTAAGAAATAATTCTAAGATTCTACAGTTTGGGGTCAGATTAAACAAAAAAGTTAAAAATTAATACTTTTATTAAGCAACGAAGCATTAAATTGATCAAAAGTGACAACAAAGACATTTATAACATTACAAAGATTTCTATTTCAAATAAATGCTGTCCTTTGGACTTTCTATTAATCTTTGAATCCTGAAAAATAAAGTGTATCAGTTTCCACAAAAATATTGGGCAACTGTTTTCAACATTGCTAATAATCAGAAATGTTTCTTGAGCAGCAAATTAGCATATTACATTTTAACAGATATTCATATAGAAAACAGCTGTTTGAAACTGTAAAAATATTTCACAATTTTTACTGTATTTTTGATCAAATAAATGCAGCCTTTGTGAGCAGAATTGACTTTTTTTTTTCATTTTGACAAATGTTAATGATTCCAAAATTTTGACCAGCAGGGTATAATAACCAACATCATCTCTTACCTATGAATCTGACGCGTGTGTGTGTGTGTGTGTAGGACTGTGAGTTGTCAGCTTGTCCTCGCGCAGCGTCAGTGTTTAACACACCCAGACCAGCAGAAGTGGGTCAGAGACACACACAGTGGAGATACGGCTCATGGACCAGCGTGAGTAACATTTCACATCAAATGATCTCATTTGACTCACTTGCGTTTGTTTTTATCTCTTCTAATGAACACCTGAGACAAAGTTGATCCTAGGGCTACCCTCGTCTAAAGATCTTTCTGGTCAACTAGTAGTCGTTCATTTTAAGCATTAGTCGACTAATTGCATGTTTATTATTTATTATTATATATGCAATTTAAATCATAATATTGAGCCTTTAATTGCCTACATTGTCTAATAATTGCTCAATCACATGCATAAAGCTTGCCAGAGTGCACCGGCAGAAGTAATGATTATGAATGTGTCAGGGAAAAACAACAAGGAGACTGCATTAACATTTTAATAAATTATTGTTAAACTAGTGCTTCTTTTGTTTTTGGTTTAAGAGATGAAGTCGGTGACACTGACTTGTCATCTCCGCAGCAGTGGAACGCCCCTGTATGCATGTTTCATATGGATTACATAATCTGAGAATATTTGTTGTCCATTTGAATTGATTCATTTGAAAGTAGGCATTTCGCTCTTTCTCTGTATATTTTTTCATGTCTGTAAGTCAAGTATACACGGAGTTTTGCACTCAAGTTCACAAAGACCGAGACGGCAGAAAGCGCATCCTGTTGGCTTTCATTATTTTACAAAAGCACAATGTTTTGTTGTTATTGTGAGTAGGGCTGGATGATATGGCCAAAAATTATATCACGATATATTTCTTAATTTCGGTCGAGTTTTGGTTCCTTGCCGCTGTCTCCTCTAGCTTGCTTAGTTGGGGACACTTAATTTCCAGCGATATAGTCGACTTGATTGCACAGATACTATTTAAACTGAACTGAGCTGGATGATGACATCACTGAATCAACGATGAACTGACTTTAACTGAAAATTGAGTGTTTACTATTTTCCTGTTTAATACTGTAAAGCTGCTTTGACACAATCTGTATTGTTAAAAGCGCTATATAAATAAATGTGACTTAAAAAAAGCCTCATAAAAACAAATGTCTGTACCTACAAACTTATGAAAAATTAATTGAAGTCTATGAAATCTCCTCCTATAAAACTATATAATATTTTAGAAGAAGAAAAAACCCAGCACAAATAAATTAATGTTCACCTTTTATTTGTATTTAGCCTTCATACAAACAAGAAATGTGAAATCCCTGTCAAATAAACATCTCAGACTCACCTTATTAATATTAATCTTGAACTATAGGCTAACATACACTACCAGCGAAAAGTTTTTGAACAGTAAGATTTTTAATTATGCTGAAAATTCAGCTTTGATCACAGGAATAAATTACATTTTAAAATATATTCAAATAGAAAGCAGTTATTTTAAATAGTAAAAAATATTTCAAAATTTCCCTGTTTTTGCTGTACTTTGGATCAAATAAATACAGGCTTGGTGAGCAGAAGAGAATTATAAAAAAAATTTAAAAAAAAAATAAAAAATCTTACTGTTCAAAAACTTTTGACTGGTACTGTAGGCTGATTATTCTTATAGATTGAAACAAATGTGCTTTATCCAGTAAAAAGAGTATAAAAAGTGCTCTGAGTTGCTGCAGAAAACAAAACAAAAAAATTGAGCAACAACAAAAACGTTGCTGGAGACGGGCTTATTATTGAAAATGCAAACTGATTGTCTGCCAGCAGCAGGCGCTTTGAGAGCGGCAGAAACATCGGTTTCCCCGGTAACGGCTGTAATCAAAGCAGCTCCGCTCATGAACTCTACTTTATCAGATAAAATGAAAATGCCATCTAAACTATTCTGAAGACAGTCGGTTCCCTTCAGAGATGCATTCATATAAAACACCCGCAACGCGTTTTGATTTTGAAGCGTGTAGTGCCAACGAAGTCAAACGCCACAAATAAATCAATGTATGGGAAACACTGGTAATGTATATCGAAATATCGGAAATGTGTTTAAAATCATATCACCGTTATTGAAAAAAAATATATATTGCGATACATATTGATATTGAATTATTGTACAGCCCTAATTGTGAGTGCACACAAATAAACTTAGAGTCTTTACAGATTCTACTGTTCAGCTTCCACACTCCGCACAGACACTTGAACAGGGCACATTTCTCTAGGTTGAGCGGCCATGTAAGTTTGCTAATACTAACATATTTCAGATGATAAGCCATATTTGCGGTCGATAATTTTTTTCTGCGACTAATAATATTTTGGTCGACCAAGCCTCTTCTCATTGACTAACGGTTAGTCGACTATTAGGGGGCCGTAGTTGATAGGACCTCCAGCTGTATTTATGCGTTGTGTGTGTGTTTCAGTGCTCGGTGTCGTGCGGCGAGGGCCGGCGGGAGCGCTACGTCAGCTGTAGAGACGCTCAGGGCGGCGTCGCTGAAGAGTCGTCCTGTGCTCATCTTCCTCGTCCTCCAGACTCCTCCGTGTGTTTCAGTCCCTGCGGTCAGTGGAGGGAAGGAGAATGGACACCAGTGAGTCAAACACACTCGTTTTCAGTCCTGCATGGTCTACATAGAGAAGCATACACCACACGAATGCTTGGTCCTGTTATACATGCTTAACATGCATTGCTGTAGTCGAAAGAGACTGTCATTAAACTAGATGCTTTTATTTAGTTAGCTGCTATAAACATGTAGAAAACAGTGTTATTTTATTCATATTTGTATTAGCCTTTAGTTTTGTATTTTCATATTTAAATGTTAGTTTTAGTAATTTTATTGTTTTTGTCAATATTTTTCTATATGTATATTTAGCTTTCATTTATTTTTCTTTAATTTGTAGTCATTTTAGTACCTCAAATTAAACTTTTAATTTAAATGTTATTTTTAATTTACGCTCAGGGCGGCGTCGCTGAAGAGTCGTCCTGTGCTCATCTTCCTCGTCCTCCAGACTCCTCCGTGTGTTTCAGTCCCTGCGGTCAGTGGAGGGAAGGAGAATGGACACCAGTGAGTCAAACACACTCGTTTTCAGTCCTGCATGGTCTACATAGAGAAGCATACACCACACGAATGCTTGGTCCTGTTATACATGCTTAACATGCATTGCTGTAGTCGAAAGAGACTGTCATTAAACTAGATGCTTTTATTTAGTTAGCTGCTATAAACATGTAGAAAACAGTGTTATTTTATTCATATTTGTATTAGCCTTTAGTTTTGTATTTTCATATTTAAATGTTAGTTTTAGTAATTTTATTGTTTTTGTCAATATTTTTCTATATGTATATTTAGCTTTAATTTATTTTTCTTTAATTTGTAGTCATTTTAGTACCTCAAATTAAACTTTTAATTTAAATTTTATTTTTAATTTACAAATTAAAATTAATTTCAGTTAGTTGCAAAGCAAAATGCTCAATTTTTAAAGGTTTTTTTAAGTTTAAGTTTTTTCGTTTTATTTTATTTTATTTTATTTTATTTTTTAGTTAGTTTTTTTTTGGTGTAGTGTTTCTGTAGTGCAGTGTTTCATTAAGTTATTTTAATTTTAATAGTTTCATAAACTAGCTTTATTTCAGTTAGTTGCCAAGGAAAAATTAATTAAACTGAAAAGTTTTTTAAGTTTAAGTTTTTCATCTAATATTTTATTTTATTTTTTTTATTTTATTTTATTTTATTTTATTTTATTTTATTTTATTTTATTTTATTTTATTTTATT
>NW_015544138.1:389116-403435 GCF_001515605.1 Sinocyclocheilus anshuiensis | reverse complement strand
TATTAAAATAATTCTTGTTAAAAATATTAATATTATTAATTAATAAGCGTGTGTGTGTGTGGTGTTTTATTTATTAATAAATATTAATTATTTAGTCAAAATAGTATAGATTTTTAATATACAAAATAATTTTAATATTTAATTTCTTTATTTATAATGGAAAAATATTATTGTTATTATTATTATTCGTAGTAGTAGTATTTTTATTATTATTAAAAATATAATTATATATCTATATATATATTTATTTATACATGTTAAATATTTTTATATGCAAATCATTTATTTATCAGATATTGGCCATAACATAACTGCTTATTGTATCAGCCAGAATTTTAATATCAGTGCATCCCTAAAATTACGACATGACTAAAATATCTACTTAAGATCAAATCTACATATTATGATGCCATTTTATTACTGCATTGACAGATTGAGCGCATGATCATTATTAATGTCCGCTGAGCTTGTTCTCCGTCTCACGTGTGTTTTGCGAGCAGTACATGCGTGTGTGGATCCTCTTACACAATCACAGTCTGTTTGCTTTAGTCCAACGTTTCATATTTCATGCTCTCTGTCATCTGACTGCAATTTCCTTCATTAGCACATGTGCCCATTAGCTTTGATCCGCTGCTGCGAGCACTGATGCATGCTGGGATTGGATGAGTTCCAGAGTGTGTGAGGCTTTCATACTGGACTTTATTAGTGTGGTTTGTGGATTGTAGGAAGATAATGCCATGTAATACAGGCTGTAAAGAGGCGTGTTTTGCCGGAGGAACACAAACTCGTATAGAAAGTCATGTGACGTCAACCTCCCGCTGATAGCTATGTGAGAAAATGAGTCCTTTAACGGCTCTGAACGATAATGACTCAACAGATACAGATTCATTACAATATATTGCTCAATCACTGATGCAATGTGTTTTTCATATTACAGTACTGAGAATTAGAGGTGAAATGTGTTGAACTGGCATTGAAATAATTTCATAATGCAAAAAAATAATGCATTCGGGTCTGTTTTGACCCAAACTAAATACATAAAAATGTCTTAAAACTGCATAGTTTTTAGTGAGGCAATGAAACTTTGCAAATATGTTAAGACCCTCTAAATATACATCATTCATTTTTTTCAGATTTTTGACAGTTATTTTTTAAGAGATATAACACATTTCGTGTTCGGGTCATTTTTGACCCGGGTATGTATGGAGCACCCCTATGTGTCAAAAATACTTATCTATTAAGTTATATTAGTGTCTAAAAACTGTTGTAAAATATATTTAGCCTTTTTTCACATATCTAAAACACTTTTGGGACTGATTTTTGTTGATAAATATAAATATGTGCATCTATTGATGAACCACTGCAGCATAAAAAAATCATCACTTTAATTAAATTTAATTAAATTCCATTAATTCCAAAGGGATTAATATTGGTAATTCTCAGATTATATATTTTTATAAATGTTATACAATAATATATTCAAATACAATTTCTCATCAATATTGTAAAAAATATATAGTTATTTTGCATCATAGTTTTTTGTGTTCATGTGTAATTTGAAATTTCAAAGATTATCTACATTTTATTTATTAATCAAAAGAGGTAAATGCAGTAATAACATAAAAAAAAAAAAAAAAACATTCACTCATTAATGAGAAGTTGCTGATCAGATACAATATATTGGGAAAATATTAAGTTATGACTTTTTTTATTAAATAAAAATATTTTTTTATGCATAATGAGGCTTCATTTTCTTTATGCAATATATAGGATTGAATAAACTTTATTAATCCCCAAAGGGAAATTGACATACAGTCAAACCTTCAACATTTCTCACATTATCACAGTTTATTCACTACAGTTTAGAAAATGCTAATAAAATATAAGAACAAATTAATCTTGATAATATCAGATAACTTTGATAGAAAGGTATGGAATGAATTCGGTTGAATAGCTGTCAGCTGTTAAATTCAGCCACACGATTAGATAATACCAATTTAGCTCAACTAAACACCAAGCAATGCTTCATTTTCTTCAGTCTGTGGTGTAAAAAGCTCGCATTAGCAATTAAAGAAAAACACTTCAGCAGAACATGCTCAGGTCAAAGTGTCTGAATCATTTTTGATCCCAGATTTTACTGGTAGTCCACTGTATGAAGTATAATATGTCACAGTTCACTTTATTTTGCTATCCTCACTTACATAAATGAACTATAGTGTCCTGCACCCGCTAGAAAAAAATGTGACCCTGCAGCACAAAAGCAGTCTTAAGTCGCTGGGGTATATTTGTAGCAATAGCCAACAATACATTGTATGGGTCAAAATTATAGATTTTTCTTCTATGCCAAAAATCATTAGGATATTAAGTAAAGATCATGTTCCATGAAGATATTTAATAAATTTCCTACCGTAAATATATCAAAACGTAATTTTTGATTAGTAATATGCATTGCTAAGAACTTAATTTGAACAACTTTAAAGATGATTTTCTCAATATTTTGATTTTTTTGCACCCTCAGATTCCAGATTTTAAAATAGTTGTATCTCGGCCAAATATTGTCCTATCCTAACAAACCATACATCAATGGAAAGCTTATTTATCAGCTTTCAGATGATGCATAAATCTCAATTTCAAAAAATTGACCCTTATGACTGGTTTTGTGGTCCAGGGTCACATATCAAAAATGATATGTGGTGTCTGAGTAATTTTTGGTTTGACAGTAGATGCTGGTGTCTTGTGTTTGAGCTCAGTGCTCCAGCTCGTGTGAAGGCGGCTTCCAGCGGCGGGTCGTGGTTTGTCAGGACGCAGACGGACGCAGCACCAATCACTGCGACGAGAGAGTCAAACCCGACCAATCCAAGAGCTGCGACTCCGGACCCTGTCCACACTGGAACTACGGCGTCTGGGGACAGGTCAGACACACATTACCTGTGCATTCAGAGAGTGCTCATTTATTGTTAACATAATTAACACTACATTAACATTACAATGAACATGACTTAAAGTTAATAGAATCATTATAATTATTATTCATTGTAATATCCATATAATATTATGTTTATTTTTAAATAATTCGTAATTAGTTTATATGATAGTATTTGTAATAATACAATTATAATTTATTTTAATTAATTTAGTTTTATTCATTATTAAAATAATTGTGTATTATTTTGTATTCCACAATGTTTAACGAGTCAAGAGACACGTTGATTATAAATATTAAATAATATTATTTAATTCAGTAATATTTAATAATATTATTTATTCATTACCAAAACAAATCTGTCGACTATTAATATTTCTGTTAACATTTATTATATTTATTTAATATGTTTTAACTAGTGCTGTCAAACGATTAATCGCATCCAAAATAAAAGTTTTTGTTGACATAATATATGAGTGTGTACTTTGTATATTTATTATGTATATATAAATACACACACATACAGTATATATTTTGAAAATATATACATGTATTTACGTCTATATTTATATCCGTATAATTTAAATTATAAATAAATACATATATTTATTATATAAATATTACATATTTTCTGAAATACATACATGCATGTGTGTGTATTTATATATACATAAAAAATATACAAAGTACACACTCATATATTATGTAAAAAAAAACTTTTATTTTGGATGCGATTAATTGTTTGACAGCACTAGTTTTAAATAATTATTTTAAGTAATAATAGTAATAATATATTTTAAATATTATTTTTAAAATTATTAAAATAATTGAGTATTATTTTATAATCCACAATGTGTTCAACAACTCAAGAAAAGTATTGATTATAAATATTACATTTCAGTAATTCAGTACCGAAACAAGTTTCAATAAGGACTATTAATAAATATGATTATATTTATGTTTTCATATTTCTTATTATATTGATAAATTATATTTATTTAATAACAATATCATTTTGAGAATATTTGCATAATAATGCATTTTAATTATTATTTGTATTAATTATTACAATAATTTTGTATTTTTTATATAATCCACAATGCTCAGTATAAGTCAACAGCAATACTGATTGTAAATATTATATATGATTAATTCATTAAAAGGAAGACTTATTTTTCATTATTTTGAGTGGAAATAATAATAATATTATTTCTGTTGATTATCAATTAATAAATTATAATTGTATTATAATAATAAAATGTATTATTATAAATAATATTTTATTATTTTACAATCCAAAATGTTCAACAAGAGGATTATTGATTGTAAAAATTAAATAAAATTCAATCAGCATTGAGTAAGAGTATCATAAATATAGATAAATTAATTATGAAATGACTGTTTAACTCATTATTTATGTTCTTGATGAGTATTTGAGTATTGCACCTTTAGCTTAGCGACAGGATAAACTGTACTGGAGTCTCTTCTGCCTGGTTTATGAGTTGAGAAGCTGAAGTGCTGATGGTGGAGTGTCTCTTTCTCTCTGTCCTGTAGTGCTCACGCTCGTGTGGCGGCGGTCAGCGCACGCGTCTGGTGGTCTGTCAGCGTCCGAGCGGTCAGAGGTTAAACGAGCACAGCTGCGACGCTCTGGACAAACCGGCCGATGTGGAGCAGTGTAACGGCCAGCCCTGCGCCGCCGCTGCCGCCGCTGTTTCATGGCACAGACGAGCGTGGAAGCCGGTACGATAGATAGCAGCTGTCTGTGTGTCTGTCTGTCTGTCTGTCCATCAGACGCCCAAAGACACGCCCAAACAGGGTTCACGTTCAGTTAAAAGCACGCCCAGACCTCTCTCACAAACACCAAAGATCAGGAGCCGGTTACATTCACTTAGTCTCTATGTTAAAGGGAAAGTTCACCCAAAAATTCTGTCATTAATTACTCACCCTCATGTCGTTTCAAACCCGTAAGACCTTCGTTCATCTTCGGAACACAAATGAAGATATTTTTGATGGAATCTGAGAGCTGCCTGACCCTCCCATAGACAGGAACACAACTGAAATGTTCCCAAGTCCAGAAACGCAGCAAGGAGATCTGTAAAATAATTAATGTGACATCAGGGGTTCAACCGTAATTTTATGAAGCTACGAGAATATTGTGATTTGATCTGAATGGAAACAGCGTATCCGTGTGACGCAGCTGACACAGAACAGCGTATGCTGTTTACTTCCAGCTGATATTCTCCAAAATGGCAGCAGGGTGATGTGGAGGAGACGAATTGTTGAATAAAGTAATTTTTTTTCTTTCTTTTGCACACAAAAAGTATGATCGGAGCTTCGTATAATTGCGGATGAACCCCTGATGTCACATGGATTATTTTACAGATCTCCTTGCTACGTTTCTGCACTTGGGAACATTTCAGTTGCATTGCTGTCTATGGGAGGGTCAGACAGCTCTCAGATTCCATCACAAATATCTTCATTTGTGTTCCGAAGATGAACGAAGGTCTTACGGGTTTGAAACGACATGAGGGTGAGTAATTAATGACAGAATTTTCATTTTTGGGTGAACTAATAACCCTTTAAGACAGTTTCTTAAGAACAAACTAGCAGTTAACCAGTAGACTAATCTACGTTTTTATGTAACCGAATTTTTAAAATCTCAACCAGTCTTAAAGAACAAAATTAGATGACTGACTTTTAAGACTAGTCTAAACCTTTTATGCAACCGGCCGCAGCTGTTTACCATTTTGTTTAGAATCAAAGTCAAAATGATGTTCCTCCTCAGTATTTTGTCTTGTTTTCCAATGCAAATATCTAAATATTCTTAAACCAACATGCATTTACACGAAACGCAAAATTACTTTAGGTATTAAGTCTTGTTTTCTAAAAAATGCATCAAAATGAAATCAGTTTTTGCTTAAAATTAAGTAGTAAATAAATAAATATACACATTAAAAAAAAAACCTACATTTAAAAACCAACATTTTAAAATTTAAAAAATAAAAAATATATTTTTCTGAACCCATTCTGAACCAATTTGCTTTAAAAATAAATAAATACAAAAAAAAATAAAAATAAATAAAATACTTTCCTGAATCCATTGGTAGGTGTTTGTTCTTGTTTTAAGTCAGAGGCGGACAGTAGTGAAGTATTTTTACTTTACTCAAGTACATTTAAAAGTATCTGTAGTTTATCAGAGTGTTTTTCTTTGGAAAACTTTTACTTCACTACATTCCAAAGCACAATATCTTACTTTTTACTGCACTACATTTCATAAATAAAAGTTGTTGTTTGTTTTACCTTTCATACTTAAGAACATTAAAAATGTAGTACTTTCTTGTACACAAGTAAATCTTTGAATTACTTTTACTTGAGTAAAAGAAAGAAAGTAATAGATTTCTAATGTAATTAAGTATTAAATAATATTTAATATGAAATGTGGTGCAGTAAAAAAGTGCAATATTATGCCTTGGAATGTTGTGAAGTAAAGTTTTCTAAAGAAAAACACTCTGATAAAGTACTGACACTTGAAAAGTACTTTTACAGCAGAGTAAAAATACTTCACTAGTGTCCGCCTCTGGTTTTAAGCGAAAATTCACTTAATTTTGGTGCATTTTGCAGAAAGCAAGTCTGAATATCTCCAGTAAATGCATCTTGATTTAAGAATATTTTGTACTGGAAACAAGAAAAAAAACAAATTTTTTTGCAGTGAATCTTCGGGCCACCTAAGCAGATTAAAAACAGTGATTAAAAACATGTTCGCACGCTCTATGAATTAGAGGAAGCGTGTCTGAAAAAAAGAGAAATAAATCGTGCAATTTTATTTGTACTCGTTTGAGCTGTAATCTAAAAACACAAGTGTATATTTGTGTATAAGAGTTTAATATTTGAATTATTATTATTATGACAATTACCCAGCAGCCACTTATTGTATATTATATTTGTATCTTTGTACAGAATGAGTATTTTTAAAATCATCAATTCGTCTTATATTATTTAATATTTCAAACTGGTGCTCGTGACGTTGACTTGTACAGAGGAAAATAATTTTTGTTAGTGCTTTGTTTTTATTTTGATCACGATGTGAAATTAGTTTTTGGAAGATCTGCAGTTTTATGTTTTTCAACAGAAATCGTGGCTGCAGGATATAAACATATCCAAGTATAAATAACCACACTTTAGTTAGTTTGACAAGCGATTGCGACACTTCGACGTGGACTGAAACACTCAAGGAAAACTTGATAAATGACAAATGAAAGAAATACCTCATCGTTCAGTCTTTGTCTCAAAATGCACTCGCAAAATGTAATAAAGCAGAAATGTAATAAAATCAAACGACCAAAGATTTCAGCCTCGTCTAACCCTCATAATGCATTCAACATCTTATTTCATAAAACTGAATATTTTTCAACTAAAACCATATTGTGTTTGATCAATGACTTCTTATTAATGAGTAAATATGAAAAAAATGTTTCTGTTATTACTGCTTTTACAAATGTTTTATTAATTAAAAATCGAGAAATTCTTTGAAATGTCAAATGACGCATGAACCACACCAAAAAAACTATGATGCAAAATAACTATATATTTTTTTTACAATATTGATGAGAAGTTATATATGAATATATCATTGTATGAAATGTATAAAAACGTGCAATCTGAGAATTATATTAACAGTTTTAACTGCATTGAAGTGAATGGAATTTAATTCCTTTTAATTCATAACTCATGATTTCTCCAAAACAGCCCACATTTATGAAACCTTCATATTTATTTCTAACAAAACAACCTAAATATTACTCTGAAATGTTTTCAAATTAGATAAATTCATTTTAATTGCATAAACTTTCACTTCCTGGTTTTAAAAAGTGATACATTTTTCACGCTGCAGTGTTTTACCAATAGACGTACATATTCATGTTTATCAACAAAATTCAGTCCCAGAAGTATGTGAGATATGGAGAAAAGGTGAAATATATTTCACAAAAGTTTTCAGACACTAATATAATTTCATTGGTAAGTATTTTTGACACTTAGGGGTGCTCCATAAATACCCGGGTCAAAAATGACCCGAACACGAAACGTGTTATATCTCTTAAAAGATAATTGTAAAAAATCAGGAAAAAACCCCAAATTATGTGTATTTTAAGGGTCCTAAAGCATTTGCAAAGTTTCATTCCCTTACTAAAAACTACGTTTTTAAAAAAGTTTTTACGTGTCAAAATGCATTAAGAGGGTTAACGAGTGATACGTTTGTACTGCTCGTCATCAGGTATCAACACTGAGATTTGGTGCTAATTAGGATTGAATCACTAAGTTACTATCTACTTCATTGTTTGTCTAATGTAGCGCTGAGTTTTTTTTTGTATCATTGTTACTCAGAATTTGACTTCATGCGTCGTTATCGTTAAGGTTGCAGTCGGTTTCTGCAAACGAAACCTTGAGAGCATTTTAGCTCTTATTTTATCAACTACCATAATAAACCCACAACCTATCGACTTATTCAGACGGTGATTGATTGACATGGGAAATTTGTATATTATTTTTATAGAGGAAAAAAAAGGAGAAAAGTTGCAAATTTTCGTGTTCGGTAATTAAACCTAGTTCGCAGTGAATTAATTGCCATCTGAATGAGTTTTATACAAATACGTCACATTATTCTATATTTTTAGTAATATTTCTTAAGTTTCAGAACACAAATACCTCTTTTATGCCGTATGTTTGATCGATTGTCTGGCCATTTCTAATAGTTTCGAAGGATTGTTTTATTTATTTGTTTACAGCCGGAGATTCAGTGCTGCAGCTTTTATATGCAAATGTCTTGTTTGATTGTGTTTTGAATCATAAAGTGACTGTATATTTGTCTCAATCTTCATTATGAAGCGATCAAGCAGTTCATTTCTCTTCTGATCCGCTGGTTTCTCGTCGTTGTTTCTGTTCATCTTGTTCTGGTTTCTTTCTCTCTGTTCTCTCATCACTCATGATGATGTATGATTTTGTTTTTCTCATAAATATGTTCAACTGAACGTCCCACTCAGTTTGTTCCAGAACTATTTCACACTGTAAAAATGATTAAAATACATAAAGGTTGTGAATGCTTGTGTTGTTTTCTTAGTCTGTTGGGGTTTTAGCCACATCTGAAGGGGTTTCTATGTTCATTGAGCTTTTATCGACATTCTTTTTGGTTAATATGTGTATGAATGAATATATATGGAAAAAATGGGGAAAGTTTTTATTTTAGCTGCTGTAATTCTTAATTCATGTATTATTTATAGTGGAGTCAAACGATTAATCACATCCAAAATAAAGGTTTTTGTTTACATAATATATGTTTGTGTACTGTGTATATTTATTATGTATATATAAATACATACACACATGCATGTATATATTTCAGAAAAATGTTACGTTTATATATTAAATATATTTATATATAATATAAATGATATGAATATAAATATATATATGTAAATACAAAATATATACAGTATGTGTGTCTTTATATATACATAATATATAAACACAGTACACACACATATATTATGTAAACAAAAACTTTTACTTTGGATGCGATTAATCGCGATTAATCGTTTGACAGCACTAATTATTTACCATTTTTAATCATATATATCATATATATCATCAAAATGCTTTTTAACAGTTTTAGTGATGAATTTTAGCTATGCATCAATCATGTAACAATATTTCACATTATAATATGTAAATATATATTTATGTAATATATAAGGCAAGCTCATAGACATGATTCAAATCAAACTCAATAAAGCTGCATAAAATTATAAAATAAGTATCAAAATGCTGTTTAAAATTGTTTTAGATGGAGTATTTTAGTAGATCTGCATCGAAGTTAAGTTATATTTCATGTTTTAATATATAATTCAAGCTTAATGACATTTCAAATCAAGTCTCTCAATTAATATAAGCTCAAAAAAACGGCATAAAATAACAAAATAATTATCAAAATGCTGTTTAAAACCATTTTAGATGGAGTAATGCAAGCTTTAATATATATGCACTGGTCATGTAATATTATGCAATATTTCACATTTATATATATATATATATAATGCAAGCCTAAAGATTCAAGTTTCTCAATTAATAAAAGCTCAATAAAGCTGCATAAAATAAAATGATTATCAAAATGCTGTTTAAAACCCTTTTAGATGGATTATTTTAATATATATGCATCAGTCATGTAATAGTATGTAATATTTCATATTTTGATATAAAATATATATTAGTGTGATATATGATGTGAGATGTAATTCAAGTCGAGCCACTTTGATCGTAATTTTAATTTGGCAGGATCATGCATTAAGAAAAGATATGGAAACTATTAAAGGCAATTATTCATAAGCATGTTTATGTGAGATACGCGTTTAGCTTCACAGCTTATAGAAATAAAATCCAACTTCATTTTAGACACATTCTGCTGTTTACGGAGACATTAATGTGCTTCATGAAATCCTGCGAAGTGCCAGAAAAGGCCTTGCGTCTTGTGAGTTTTACGATGTTTTCTTGAAGGTTTATAGAAGAGAAGCGGCGGGTCGCTGCAGCTGGGAATCATTTGGCTAATGGCTCGGCTGTAATGCGTTTGGCTTTTACAGCAACATTGGCTGATATTAATCAGAGCTGGCCAGAGTCCTTCATCTGAGAGTTAAAACAGTGTTTATAGAGCAGAAAAACCCTAGAACAGCCTCGTAATCATCGTGGGTTTCAGATTGCACTTAAACGCCTCTTCGGATTTCCCTCTCGCTGTTTAGAAACGACACACACTCGTTTGAGTCCAGCAAAAGGCACACTTTCAGATCACATAAAATGTGTGGTGTTATGTTGAATGTTGATACAGAAATGTATTTACGTTCTTGTGCCGTTTACGGCGATCAGGCGGTGTAATTAAAGCACAGCATGGTTTATAATGTGGTGATTTGATTATAAAGCAGTGCTGCATTTCTTTAAGAGAGACGGCATTTGATTTCTGTTCTCTGTATTTGTGTTTATAACATCCTTGTGTTTCATTGCAAATTCTCTCTCAATAACAGAAATAAAACATTGTAATGTTTTGTCCTTAGTAGAAAGCATTTAGCAGAGAATGCTACAAATCCATTGACTTCAATCAGAAGAGTGTTTCATGGTGATGCAATTTAGTCATTTTTTCGTTTTTGGTCTCTAACTTTCATTAATGGTCTTTTTTTACACAAAATTTTCCTTCTTTGATTCTATCAAATAGCAAACTTAAAGAGCTTATATAATTGCTAGATATAATTATATAATTGCTGTTTTATGTTTTTGTAGGAAACTATTGTTATTGCATGAAATCTTCAAGAGAATAAAGATTAATAAAATAAAATAATTTTAAAGTAATAAAATATTTAATATTAAACACCTTTAGAACAAACATTTTAGATGTAATAAAATTGAGCAATTAATAACATTTTAGATGTTAGAAAAATTAACAATGAATAGAATTTTAGATGTAATAATGCAATAATAACATATTGCATTAGTAATAAAATATTTGGAAATAACATTTTAGAAATAATAAAATTTTTAGACAAAAAAGTAATAAGTAATACATTAGTAATATATTTCTAGACATAATAAAATTCTACAACTCTAAGTTTGCCACAGAAATAAGCTTTGCTGCTGATGTGGTGTTAACAAACAAATAAATGACTATTGTTTTTATTAGTTTAATTAGTTTTTATTAATATTCTGAAATATTAATAATATTCAGTTTTCCTTTTTCAATTAAATTCTAGTTTGTTTTAGTAATTTTGTTGTGTGTTTTTGTAATTTTTTGTAGTTTTTGTTTTATTATTATTATTATTATTATTATTATAAATTTCAATTTTAGTTTTATTTTAGTTATGCTTTTGCTGAAATGAAAAGTTTTTTTATTGTACTTTATTTCAGTTGTATATTTTATTTTAACATTTACTTTATTTCATCTATGTTTTGTTGTTGTTGTTGTTTCAGTGGTTTTGGTTTCAGTTTTAGTTAACTATAATAAACTCAAACGACCTTTATAAACTCATTTCCAGCACTGGCTCTGATCTACACCAAACACCCTTAAACACCTGTTTCAGTTTTCTGATTATTGCTAATATTCTCTCTGAGACGGGGGCCGCAAATGATTATTCCATCATTTGGGTTCGTTTGTGGCTCGTCCCTCATAAATCATCATGTCAGTGCTCTCTAATGATGCAGCCGTTGTCTGAATTTACCCAGAAAGCCCTCGACCTAATGACCGCAGGAAGTCATGTGACTAGAGATGTTTGGCTTTTTGATGTTTGTATGTGAGATTTCTATTATGTTTTATTATGAGTATGACAGCGAGATTCACGTTTGTTGAATTTCATAGCAAAACTAGCTGTATTTATGTGTTTATAAGCACCAGTAATGTTATTTATTCTCTTTACATTGATGATTGATTGCAGTATTATGATGTAGTTTATTGGTATTGTTAAAACATGGTAACTTACCTCATTGTGATGATAAACTCTACATTTATTCATTTAAGATGTGAAATGAGAAGAATACAAGCAACTAAGAGAAAGCAATATTTACCTTAACCAATTTTACTTGTGATAATAAATAAACTGCCTTTATTATGAGAGAAAAGCAGATTTTGAGTAGAAACACTTACCAGAAAGTGCGTCTGGTTTTTGTTGCGTCTTGATGAGGGTCCAGCGTTGCCAACTTATAATCAACTCAACTTTATTGTTCCAGTCAAAACAGATTTAAACCATCATGAGCTTCAGCCAAAAGCCTAATGAAGTCCGTTTTATTCTCCTGGAAACGAATTAAAACCCTCGTGTTGTAATGTTGAACTGACTGGGGAAAGTTAGTGCAGAAACATATTCATGTTCTTATGCAGTCCATCTTTAGTTTATGGCAATTAGGCTGTAATTAAAGCAGGACATGGCCCTGAATCTGTACGATGTTGTGATTTGATTAGAAGCCAGTGCTGATTTGTGATTATATTATATTATAATTATAATGTGATCCATATGGAGAATCGACTCTGATTTCACGCACGTTTTTTTGTGTCTGTCCAAGTTTTCAGTCAGCATTAATTACGCTCGGTAATTATCATGGTTATTATCATAAACAGCAACTAAAACCAGTAAAAAAAAAAGGTTACTTAAAATTAAATATTTCTAAACTGAAAGTGAAATAAAAATGAATAAAACTATATAGACACAATTAATGACAATACTAATAAAAACACAAAGCACAACAAAATTGCTAACATTTTAACTAAAATTACAATTTATTTTATCTATTAAAACATTTAAATATGCAATATATGTAATTTATTCATCAATGTCAAAATGACAATCATTTTGATTACTCTTTGTAGTATTAAAAAATCTATATTTTTATAAAATCTAAATTGCATATATTGTCTATCTGTCAATCTCTCTATATATATATATATTAGTGCTGTCAAATGATTAATCGCAATTAATCACATCCAAAATAAAGGTTTTTGTTTACATAATATATATATGAGTGTGTATTGTGTATATTTATTATGTATATATAAACACACACACATACATGTATATATTTAAGAAAAATATGTTACGTTTATATATTAAATATATTTATATGTGATATAATTTATATGAATATAAATATATACATGTAAATATTTTCAAAATATATTAGGGATGCACCGATACCACTTTTTCCAGTACTCGCCCGATACCGATACTTTTATTTTTGGTACTACCGAGTACCGATACCAATATTGTTATTGCATTTGTACATTTTTAAAATATTGGGTACAGAAACCAAAAGGGTATGTATAATGTTAGTTGGTTAACTTCATTTATCAAATAGATACAGTCAAACCAAAATTTATTCAGACACCTTCAACATTTCTCACATTATCACAGTTTATTCGCTATGGTTTAGAACATGGTAATAAAATATGACAAGAACACAGAGTTAAACTGTGTCAGAACAAATTCAGCTTGATAATGTTAGATAACTTTGATAGAAAGGTATGTAATAGATTACAATCAACCAAAATAATTCAGACAACTGTTAGTATGACAGTATTTACACAACTATCAATACTTTGTCGGGTGACCCGTAGCCTTAATGACAGCATATAGTCTCCTGGGCATGCTGTCACCCAGCTTCATGCAAACCTCAACTTCAATGTTTTTTCCCAGACTCAGTCTGAATAATTTTTGGTCCCAAATTTGTATAAATTTTACTGGTAGTCCACTGTATGAAGAATTTTTGGATATGATTTGTCACAGTTTACTTTATTTTGCTATCCTCACTTACATAAATGAACTATAGTGTCCTGCACCCACTAGTAAAAAAATATTAAAAATTATATCTGGTCTCTGAAT
>NW_015544138.1:386596-389057 GCF_001515605.1 Sinocyclocheilus anshuiensis | reverse complement strand
GATGTCTGTGAGAAAGATATATTCACTCGACAAGCTCGCGCATCTGCGCCGCCGCGCGCTCAATCCACTCACGCGCGCTCAATTTGTTTATCAGCTCGCGCACATCAGCTATACAGGCGTTAATACTGAATGTTTAACATTATATTCATTGCATACATATACTTCCTATACATCCTTAATCTCTAATAACTCCATTCTGCTGTCTGTTGTTTTGTTGTGGGTGTTTCTTTGTCTGAATATGGCACTTATCACATGCTGTGTGATATCGGCGTTTGGTATCGGGGCATTTTAACGAGTACGAGTACAAGAGCTCAGTATCGGTATCGGTGCATCCCTAAAATATATACTGTATGTGTGTGTATTTATATATGCATAATAAATATACACAATACACACTCATATATTATGTAAACAAAAACTTTTATTTTGGATGCGATTAATCGTTTGACAGCACTTATATATAATTATAATTTACTTGTATAATTAATATTTAAGTATACATTTTATTATTGTAATTATATAAATAAATCTGTTTTTTCTTCAGGTTACATTCTGATTTGTATTTCCTAGAGTTTTGCAGTTTTGTGGTAGAGTTGAAATAATGATTGATTGAAGGTGGTTTTGATCTGAAGCAGCTCTGACGAACTCTGAGCGATGGACTGAGACGAGACGAGAGGTTTACTTGCACATGTGACACCTGGCAGAGAGCGTTTGGAGTGAGAGACGAGTCTGGAAGCATTTAGTTCTCTGTTTGCAGGGCTGTTCACGCGACTTCAGTGGGTTTACAGCTAGTTTGACTGCATCTGTAAAGGTTTCTGATGGAGAGACAGATGAGTATCTGCTTAGATGTGTTGAAGGTGAAGAATCAGCTGTTCTAGGAGGTTTTTAGAGGAAAAGTTCACTCAAAAGATGAAAATGTACTCCCCTTTATTGTACTTTATTTCAGTTGTATATTTTATTTTAACATTTACTTTATTTCATCAATGTTTTGTTGTTGTTGTTGTTGTTTTAGTGGTTTTGGTTTCAGTTTTAGTTAACTATAATAAACTCAAACAACCTTTATAAACTCATTTGCAGCATTACTCCCCAAGCCGTGCAAGATTAGGATGAGTTTGTTTCTTCATCAGGTTTGGAGAAATGTAGCATTGCATCACTTGATCACCAATGGAAGTGAATGGGTGCCGTCAGAATGAGAGTCCAAACAGCTGATAAAAACATCACAATAATCCACACCACTCCAGTCCATCAGTTAACATCTGGAGAAGACAAAAGCTGAGACAAATCCCGCATTAAGACGTTTCTGACTTCAAACCGTTGCAACTGGCAAAAATAGCAATTAAGTCCATAATCAATAATAACGCTTCCTCCAGTGAAAAAGTGCATCTCCTGTTGTCTCTCACATCAAAATCCAGCCACATATTTGTTTAGAGCTGTTTTGGACTGTTTTGATCTGTGCAGATTTCTCTGCTGATGCACACCAGACCAATTTTTCACTGGAGGAAGCGTTATTATGGATTATAGACTCATATTTTAGTCAAAAACATCTTAATGCTGGATTTGTTTCAGCTTTTGTCTTCTCCAGATGTTAACTGATGGACTGGAGTGCTGTGGATTACTTGTGGATTATTGTGATGTTTTTATCAGCTGTTTGGACTCTCATTCTGACGGCACCCATTCACTGCAGAGCATCCACTGGCTTAATTTCTGTATGACTGATAAATATGCATCACATTAAATTTATTAGTTTGTGTTAAAAGCGTGTAATCCAAGTGGGTGGAAACTTGATGATTTAAATGCATAAATCTTAAATGTAGGCTTTAATGTTTTTGAAGTGTATTGATAATGCAATACCCGTTCAGTCTTTCTAACGTCATTCATCCGTCTGGATCCCAGATGAGAAGGAAAAGCATCAGATGTGTGTGGATTTACAGTTCAAGTCAATTATTCATCAGCAGCTGTGTGGAATAGTTCAATTATAACATCAGATTCAATTATGCATCATTAATAAAAGACTATGAAGAGTATGAAAATGTTTAGCTATTTGTTTAGTAATCCGTTCATTATTGTAATATTGGAATATAATCTTGGCAAGCTTTCTAAATAAGCATATTTGGTGTCTCCAGACTGACTCCACATGTCGAGTGGCTGGATTATGTTACGTGTAATTGCTGCAGAATGGACAGAAAGGATCGTTTCACATGGGACTCGTTTCGTCGTATCCTTGAACCAGAAACTCTTCCGGTCTGGACTTTAAATGTGTGATGAGCTCGAGATGCACAGATTCACTGCAGGCCAAATATGGATGAACAAACACAGCTTCAGGGTCTGAAAGAGGAAACAGAGCAGTGCTGATAGAGAATTTATATATGAAATGTATTAGCGGTTTGATCTGAGCTTTAAAAAGAGGATTGATGATTTAAATATAAAATAAATCAACATTTAAATTAAGTCAATTCAATTT
>NW_015544138.1:380312-386477 GCF_001515605.1 Sinocyclocheilus anshuiensis | reverse complement strand
TGGTGCTGTCAATCGATTTAAAAGTAATTAAGCAATCTCACCTAACATTAAAGTTTTTAAGTTAAGTTTTTAATAGTTTTCAATAGTTTTACATGTACTCTTCAAATTAATGCAGAAACAACATAAAGACAGTATATTTTTTTATATTTGTTTAGTGACATCATTTTTATGACTGAAGGTGAGTATCACTGATATCAATAATACTGATGTCCCTAGGAAACTGTTCTTTTTTTCCTAATATTTAACCATTGACTAAAGCCATTCAACATTGCAGTATAATTGAGAGCTATCAATTGGAACATTTATTAGACTTTAAAAAATAACTTTTAATTAAAGTGAACTTTAAGTGAAACAATCTTCACATAAACCCATTATAATAAATCTCATATTTACCTGTGCCCTTCAGCAAATAGGAAATATACAGAAATGGAATAAAGTTATCAACATTAAATTATATATATATATATATATATATGTGACATATGTATGGCAATATATGTCATATATACATATAAAATATAAGATATCAACATAAAATTATATATATATATATATATATATATATATATATGTGACATATGTATGGCAATATATGTCATATATACATATAAAATATAAATTCAATTTCACAATGTTTAATTTAATTATATATCTATATATCGATATTTCAAAGGATCAAGCTATTTTATCAAGTTGATTTTGACGTAACAGTAATAAAAATCCCTCAAAACATCCTCTACTGAATGAACGTTTGTGGCTCATTGGTTTGGAAAAGGTTTTGCATGATCTCCACACTGACAGCTGATAGTCACTTACTGAGGAAACGACATGCTAACCATGTGTTTCCAGTTTACCCAGAGCTGACCCGCGTCGTCCTCGTCTGTTTATGCCTTCGCTGATTTATTGAGCTTTCAGAGGCGCAGATCGGACCATCTGCGGTCTGTCATTCGTTCCTGCAAAACACCTTCACAAAGACGCTCAGTGTGCTCATAGATGTGCATGCTCTGTGGTTTAATGGCCGGCGTGTCGTCTGACGATCTGAAAGGCAATATAGGAGGTAACACATTACAAGTAACGCGAGTTACGTAATCAGATTACTTTTTAAAAGTAACTAATAAAGTAATGCATTACTTTTTAATTAAATAGAAGGAAATATCAGAGTTACTTTTTTAAATAAGTAACGCCAGTTACTTTGTTTCCATTCATTGGCTGACAGCTCTGGTGTTGCCGTGGTGACAGAAATCAGGAGTAAGTGCAGAGCGTACAGTAAGAACATGATCTTACTGTAGTTATGTATTTATTCATCTCACTGCACAAAAACAGATTCAGTGTTCCTCAAAATGAATAAAAACAGTCAAGTGCAAACTCAGGATATGAGGTAAACCTGCAATAATTAAATGTGTTAAATAAGACAATATCATTTATCTATTTAATCCCATTTTATTAACCAGTGTCTTTGCTGCTGACCTTCGATGATCCAATTCAACCATACTAAGCAAAAATCACACATTTGAGTTTCATTTTAGTTATTGCTGAATAGTGTTGAACTTTCTTCTCCTGCGTCGTATTCTTCATGTGATGTGTTTGAGCTGCGCCCTCTACTGTACAGACATGAGATTACATTTCCTTCAGCCTGAGGCGCAATCATTTCACTTTTGGTGTGAAAGGGCTTTTACTTTTGTAAAGAAATTACTTTTTTATATTAAAAACAAGCAAGCAAGCCCTGCCCAGATTTAAAAAGTAACTCAAAAGTAACGTAACATGTTACTTTCCATAGAAAGTAACTAAGTAACGTAATTAGTTACATTTTATAAAACGGAGAGTTCCGGTGCTTGGTTCTGATTGGCTGAGCCACGTTCAAATCTGTTGTAAATGACTCTACAAAGTAACATACACCTTTGTTTACGTTTGTGTGTTGCTCGGCAACCACTTTGTAGCAACCACAACTGTTTCTGAGGAACTACGTTGTTTGGTGGAAGAATACTGTTTTTATTAATATCATTACACTTTATTTGCTCTGTTTTATTTTGTGAAGCCTTACTACGTATATGAAATAACCGTTTTATAAAAGCAATAAGCCCCGTGAAGCCGTGGTTCACAGTGAATTTATAACAGGTTTTAGACCCTAACAACACCCCTTAGCTGTTATAAATTCACTGAAATCCACACTCTGTTGATCTGTTGATCGCCGCAGACGTTTTAAGGCACGTGTCTTGAGACGTTCAGTGAACTTACCATGAGATCATCAGATGTGAATCCGCTGAACCACTCCTAGAAACACACACACACACACACACACACACACAGAGACACACACACGTTTGAACTCCATGAACCACAGATGCATTATTTCACATGTCAAGGACTTTGTTTATGAATCTGATCTGTTTATGTTTTTCTGTGAGTGATGAAATCAGATCCGTTCGTTCAGACGTTGTCGGGATCTGCGTTCTCTTACAAGAGTGGATTTAATAATGACGTGATGCAGAGAGACTTTCATCTGCTGGAACGTTACTGTTTCTGCTGATTTGATTTCTGCTCACTCATTGCCTATATGAAAGTATATATAAATATAAATACAGTGGTGTGAAACAGCCATAAATACAGTGGTGTACCTGATTTCTTATTTTTTTGCATGTTTGTCACACTTTAATGTTTCAGATCATCAAACAAATTTAAATATTAGTAAAAGATAACACAAGTGAACACAACGTGCAGTTTTTAAATGAAGGTTTTTATTATTAAGGGAAAACAAAATCCAAAACTACATGGCCCTGTGTGAAGAAGTGTTTGCCCCTAAGCCTAATAACTGATTGGGCCACCCTTAGCAGCAACAACTGCAATCAAGCGTTTGCGATAACTTGCAATGAGTCTGTTACAGCACTGTGGAGGAATTTTGGTCCACTCATCTAAGCATAATTGTTGTAATTCAGCCACATTGGAGGGTTTTCAAGCATTAACCGCCTTTTTAAGGTAATGCCACAGCATCTCAATAGGATTCAGTTCATTAGAATATATTTAATTAACTTTACTGTATTCATCGGTTTTAATCTTTTTTTAACTCTAATCATAAATATTACTGAAAATTAGGATTGGTGGTTGCACTTGACCTTGTCAAAGCCGTTTTGAGTGGAACGGGTGTGTGATTCATTAAGTTCACATATAAAAAAAATATCATCATCATTTATAGCATGGCTTTCGTTCTTTAGAGAAACACTAGGAGGCTTTTGAAGACTCTTGTTTCCATTCAGTGAAAAGTATCTCAACAGTAGTCCAAATGACTTATTATTAGTGCTGTCAATCGATTAAAAAAAATAACGAATTAATCGCACATTTTTTCTGAAATTAATCGCGATTAATCTCACCTAACATTAAAGTTTTTAAATATTCTTTTATATTGCAATAATTTCATATTCAATCTTCAAATTAATGTACAAACAACATAAAGACAGTATATTGTAAAATATTTGTTTAATGGCATATTTTTTTATGACTGAAGGCCAGTATCAATGATACCAATACTGATTTCTCTATAAAATCCCCCCCCTCCCTAAAATTTAACCATTGACTAAAGCCATTCAACATTACAGTATAATTGAGATTAAAACAATCTTCACATAAACCCATTATAATAAATGTCATATTTACCTGTGCCCTTCAGCAGAAATATACGGAAATTGAAATGGTCAAACATTAAATTCTAAATTAAATGTAGGTGAATCCTTAAAGCAACACAAATTATTTTATCCTCTTTTTTATCTTTGTCCTTTGATGAACAGACTTCACAGCAGCTGGTTATTAGGTTGTTTTGGCTGCTATTACTTTAAGAGCTGCCGCTGCTGAACGTGACGCGGATCGAGCTGACGAGTTAAATCGGGTGTGTTAGATGAGTGAGACAGTGCTGGGCTCCAGGACAGTTTTGAAAACTATTTCAGAGACACGTTCTTAAATGTGACTCATATAAAATATATGAGTTTTAAGGCAGCTTTAATCGCCTTTTTGGTAACTTCATGACTTAACTGACCACAACATCGCATGCACGTAGTTTATGTTGTGCTTTGATATGAAAGGATACAGGCTACAGCGCGCGCCGCCGCCTTTGTTCATGCAATTGAAGAGAGCACGCGCTGCGAGCACAGTACCGTTTCCGCGATATATACACACATATTTTTATATATATGTATAAAAGTATTTAAAATACTTTTAATTGATAATTGAATGCATAATATAAAATAATTAATATTTGAAATATTAAACGTGTATATACATATATTATGTGTATATATATATATATATATATACACACATATTTTTATATATATGTATAAAAGTATTTAAAATACTTTTAATTGATAATTGTATAAAATATATAAAATAATTAATATTTGAAATATTAAACGTGTATATACATATAATGTATTTTATGTGTATATATTGTATATATTTTAATTTCAAAATAGTTAATTTAATTACATTTAAACATCTATATACATTTATATATATATATTTTTTTTTTTAAACATTTGTCCATTGAATATGTCTTCTGAGACATGTTCTTTTCAGAATAGTTGATATAAGGTAACTGTTAAGGCAGTCGTGTTAACCTTATGTTTTCAAGTTTCTCCAAGTAGAAGTTGGAATGCATTTCCAAAAAAAATAAAACACACACACACATGTATAGGATCTGGTTGTGGACTTCATGCATTGTTTTGTGTTTAAGCAATAGTCAATCTAACATATTTCAGTCAGAAATGGCAGAAAAGCACATTTTTGTCCTGTCTGAACACATGTATGTGACTAAAGTGTCGGAGCGTTGATGAAGTTCACTCACAGACAGTGATTTCTGTGTTTTAAACATCCGGCTTGAGCTCTTTTCTCTCTGTCATTGACTCTAGTGTAAATGAAGAATATATAAATGAGCGGCTCCATCAGATCAGTGTTATTTTACATCAGACTTCATTCACAGATCGCTGCGTTTGCTTGAGCTTCACCACAGTTTCTCTCTCTGTGTAGTTGTTAGTAATCTGAATGAGTCACTATATGTCTGAATCTCACCAAACCTGCCATCTGTGATGAATCTTAATGCTCATTAGAGTCTCCTAAAAAAATCAATGCAATACAATCAACAGCAAATACTACTACAATGTGTGCTTTTAAATAATATAAATGAGGTGGTAAATAATGAAATTCTATCATTAAATAATTGAATTTATTTAATTATGATATTATATATATGATATATACACACACACAAATAAAAAATTAAATAAATTTGTATATGTATTAAAATGTGAAAATATACAATAGATATAATAAAATATAATATAAAACCATAATAAAGTAAAAATATAATATTTAAATATGCATGCATATTTACATTAAAATAAACATTTTTACTGTATACAACTACATGTAAAATGTACAAAAAATTTAAATTTATATATAAAATATTTAAATTAAAATATTTGTATTGCAATTTAAAATATGCATATATTTATTAATTTGTTTTATTTGCATTTTAAACATTTAAAATTTTAAAATACAATATTTTTAATAAAAAATATAGGTGTAAATTTATATATAAAAACTGTAGTGTGTATATCTTAATATCTTAATAATTCTAAACAGAAAAAAACGATCTTTGACTTTGTACTGAATTATGAGCTGAACGTGTTCTTGGCAGGTTTGGGAAATTCACTCTTGTTTGCTTGTATTATCAGTCTCAAGACTAAAGCTGATTGAGTTTTCAAACTCTGTTCGAGTTCAATCACATTCTGAGGATTAGACACACGTTCATGCATTAGAAGTGATTCTAGCAGTAAATATTACTACAGTACCGATCATTTCATCATTTCAACACAAAACATCATGTTTATCCCATCAGACTGACCTCAAGCCGCTTCTCCTCTCGTCTCTCTTCAGTCGTCCTTCAGCTGTGTGTGTGACTCCCATCAGACGAGAGCGTTCACAGCCGCTCGCTCTCCTCCTGCCAGCATGCTGATGGTCGTTTCTCTTATCTGTGTTTCTTTGATGTGTTTCTGCTGGCAGACTGCAGCCTGTATTTAAAATACCTCTGTAATGACCCTGTTTATGGTGTGTGTGTGAGTGTGAGTGTGTGTGTGTGTGTGTGTGTGTGTGTGTGTGTGTGTGTGTGTCTGTGTGTGT
>NW_015544138.1:345894-379823 GCF_001515605.1 Sinocyclocheilus anshuiensis | reverse complement strand
GTGAGTGTGTGTGTGTGTGTGCGTGAGTGAGTGTGTGTTATTGATAATAATATTATTTTATTTATGAAGTAAATGTATATTTCAATTATATTTAAAATTTAAATGTGGTAGTAAATTTAATTTGTGCTGGTTTTAAATAAAACTTTTATTTTATTTTCTTCCACAGTAATACAAATTAGGGGGGAAAACACTATGACAATGCAAAATAATAAAAATAAAAGGTTTCTAATAGACACACCTTTATACAAAAATGTCAATATTAAGTCATGCTTTATTTATTTATTGTTTGTTTGTTTGTTTGTTTTTGTGTGTGTTTGTATCATGAATATTAGTAAATGAATACAAATGACTGCATAGTATTTCTATAAAATACTTTTACACAAAATTAAACTAAGCTCAAATAGACATTTGAAGGATAAAAAGTGCAAAAAAAAGTGCAATAACATTAAAACAATAATAATAATAATAATATTTTTTACAATAATAAAAATAGGCTTTACAAAATATATAAAATAAAAAAACGTATTAAAATGTCATTAATCATTTTATTTTATTTTTGTATTTGCTATATATCAGCTGAATGTTGGCTGCGTCTTAAGTGGAGATTCAAAGACCACTATGTTAGTGTCAAACACAGTTAAGGACAGACATAGTTCATATAACCTGATGATGACTTAGGCCTTATTATTATTACTATTATTTTTTAAGAATATATTCCTTTATATTGTAATTAGTCATTTATTCGTGTAGCCTATATCACGTGGCTTTTGAAGACTGCCGAATATCTTTTTAGAGCATGTCTCGAACAGTGGCTATGAATGCAAGGATATCGTTTTGTTGTTTTGTCTATTTAAATTGTACGAATTGTACTTATGGACGGTCCAAAGATCAAGTTAATTTACGAATGTGTTTACTTGACACGCTTTTGCGAGCCATGTTTCTTGTCACTGGACTTGCACTGTAACTCGCTACGTCCACAAGGTGGCGCGCTTACCCTACGTTCTTTATTTATAATCAACATCTATGGATATTCTGCAGTTTATTCTGCACAGAAACTAATCAGTGGTTTCGAAATTTTTATGGGCCTGTTATGCATAGACACAATATATTAAAATGATTAAAATGTCATTAATCATTTTATTTTATTTTATTTTATTTTATTTTATTTTATTTTATTTTAATTTTATTTTATTCAGAGGGACTATAAAAATATCTGTCCTACATCCTTTTTTTACAAAAATGGATTTGTTCCCCTTTTAAAACTAGCTAAACCAAAAATTTTGAGGACAACTTAGCAATAAAAGGTAATAAAAAAAATTATAAAAATTAATTTTACTTTTTTTTTTTCCCCACAGTGATATAAATAAAAATTCTCTAAAAATACCATTTAAAACCATTTAATTTTTTTCTTTCTTCATTCAGAATTTCTTATTTCTGTCTTTACTGTGGTGAAATATGATCTGAAATCAGACTCCCTGCGCCTGTGAACGTGCGCAAGATCTCGTCCCATCATCACACCGCATGGATTCATATAGCTTTGTGTCCCACGATCATAATTAATAGAATCAATATTGTGTTTTTCATCTGGGTTGTAAAATATGATATCTGTCCGGCCTAAACCGTGTGAGCGTGTTTCTCTGTGTTAGTGCTTCCAGATGATTGTGGGTGGTTTTCCTGACGGTCTGGTCTGTCGTTCTCGTGTCTGCAGTGCTCGGTGTCCTGCGGGAAGGGAATCAAAGAGCGGCAGATCGTCTGCGTCGATCAGAACCAAACCCAGATCCAGGAGCACAGCTGCGCTCATCTCATCCCACCCAGAACACAGAAGGCCTGTCGGGCCGGACCCTGCCCCTCCTGGAGAGCCAATCGGTGGAGAGCGGTATGTGACATCACTTCCTGGAATTGGCTTTTTCATCATTATTATTATTATTAATAATGAACACACAGCACTCCTACATAAGGTACTTTTATACTAAAAATACCAATAATTTTTTAATTAAAAAAAAAATGTTATGTCAATAATCATCTTTTTTTCTATTTAATTTTATTAGTAAAATAACAAACAGTACTGCCACATTAGATACTTTTATACAAAATATACCAATATTGTTGTAAATTGTGTCTAACTTGTTGTAGAATTTATAATAGACAATCTGTTAAGGGTATAGATTTATATTACAACTGTGGCATGTTGTAGCTTTTGTTTCTAAATGTGCAGGCTGTTCATAACAAATGCTATATAGATTTATTTTTTTTTAAATAAGTCATTATTGGCCTGGTAATGCTAGCCTTATTATAACAAATGCTACAGTTAAGAACTCATAAGAACAAGTACAAGTCAGAATCAAGAGCTGTGTGTAAAACGGGTTCGAGTGATGGAAAAACCTGGCCTTCAGATATTCCAAGAGATGGCAAAGATGAAATCATTAAGAGCCTGATGAACTGTTAAGGAGTGAGAAATAAACAATATCAATGTAAGAAAATGTTAAGTTAGATTGACTTCCCATGGCATGTTGAACTAGAACGTTCTCTCAAACTATAGCCTATAAAGGGGCTTAATAATATAAAATACATTATATGTGACCCTGGAGCACAAAAGCAGTGTTAAGTCGCTGGGGTATATTTGTAGCAATAGCCAACAATACATTGTATGGGTCAAAATTATAGATTTTTATTTTATGCCAAAAATCATTAGGATATTAAGTAAAGATCATGTTCCATTAAGATATTCTGTAAATTTCCTTCCTAATATATAAAAACTTAATTTTTGATTAGTAATATGCATTGCTAATTGCTAATTGATTTGTTTGAAAACCTCAGATTCCAGATTTTCAAATAGTTGTATCTCAGCCAAATATTGTCCTATCATAACAAACAATACATCAATGGATGGAAGTTTATTTATTCAGCTTCCAGATTGAAAAAATATGCCCTTATGACTGGTTTTGTGGTCCAGTTAACAGTTAACAGTAATTGGTTATCAACCAACCTTGCATGTGCAGATGATAGCACAAAAGACCATTTTACAAAAAAAAAAACATATTAGCAAACAAATAAAATAAAGCTTATGAGGGAGCATGACCCAGGACTCCACTAAAACAGTTCACACTTCAACCCGCCAGTGTTCAAACCAAAACTACACCCTTGGTTGCGGTCAGATCCAATCACTCGTCTGATCGTCTGACCGGGCCGTCCCGGGGCTTCCCACCTCTACACCCAGTTTTGGGGGTAACGCATTACAAGTAACGCGAGCTACATAATCAGATTACTTTTTAAAAGTAACTAGTAAAGTAACGCATTACTTTTTAATTAAATAGAAGGAAATATCTGAGTTACTTTGTCAAATAAGTAACGCCAGGTACTTTGTTTCCAATGTATTCCCAAAAGTAACGTAACGCATTACTTTCCATAAAAAGTAACAAAGTAATGTAATTAGTTACTTTTTTTAGGGAGTAACGCAATATTGTATTGCATTACTTTTAAAAGTACCTTTCCCCAACACTGTCTACACTCACTCCTGCCCCGGCTTTACCCCCGAACCCCGTCACGATTCCCCATCATCCCCCTCTGCGTCTGGAAGCAATCAGCTCGTCTCACAGGCCTGCATAGAGCATGAAATCCGCCAGCGCAGCGGAAAGACATGCTTTATATCTGAACACAGCGCCTCTCAAACACACACACTGCTCTAATCATCAATGCATTCCACCCCAAGAGTCATTGTTGCATAAAACAGTCTTTTTTATCATACTAATACCATATTGCATCTGATCAGCAATTTTGGTAACACTTTATTTTAAGGTGTTATTGTTACACATTACATGTACTTAATATTATAATAATAATAAATTATGCCTAATTACATGCAAGTAACCCTAGGCCAAACCCTAATCCTAACCATATAGTAAGTACTTGTAGTTAATTAATATTACTCAGTACTTAAATGTATAATTACACTGGAACAAGGACACCTTAAAATAAAGTGTAACCGCAATTTCTTATTAAAGGGTTAGTTCAGCCAAAAATGAAAATTAGCCCATAAATTACTCCCCCTCAAGTCATCCTAGGTGTATATGACTTTCTTCTTTCAGACGAATCCAGTTGGAGTTATATTAAAAATGTTTTTTGATCTTTCAAGCTGTTTAATGTCACTCAGCGGGTGTTGCATTGCATCAGTCCAAAAGAAGTTAAATAAAAAGCGCCCATCCATGAAAAAAGTGTCTCACACGGCTCTGGGGGGTGAACAAAGGCCTGCTGGAAGCAGTTCCAGGGGAATGACGTATGAGTTCAGCGCTGCACATGCGCCGGTGAGTCTCGTGAAAACCAACGTTTGTTAACAGGAGCAAAGGAAGCAAAGTTTCCTTACTTTAGCAAAGGAAAACCAGTCTCCTCTTGGCTTATATCGAAATCCTCCGACATTCTTCTTTACAAATCCTCGTTTTGTACTTCTAATAAGTGACCGTTGTTTTGTTTTGATCTCTCCCCTGCGCTTCCGCGTTCCATTTTTAATATAACTCCGACTGGATTCGTCTGAAAGAAGAAAGTCATACACATCTAGGATGACTTGAGGGGGAGTAATTTATGGGCTAATTTTCATTTTTGGGTGAACTAACCCTTTAATGAGTGAATGTGGAAAATTAAAAGTTTTGATTGTTACCATGTTATTACCATGTTATTGCTTTTTTGATTAATTATATAAATTAAAATTAAATAAAATTAAATAAATTGAATAATTAAATAAAAATAAATAACTGAAATAAAAAAAAAATTGCTGAAATATATATATATATATATATATATATACATACATACACACACATACAACTTTTATTTAATTATATGATTGTATGAAATTTATAAAAAAAACATAAAATTTCTGAGAATTACCAGTATTAACTGCATTAATTTAATTTAATTCCTTTGAATTTATAACTCAAAAATTATTTTATTTTATGAAACTTACCTATTTATTTCTAACAAAACAACATAAATATTACTCAGAAAAGTTTTCAAACATAATGAATTCATTTTATTTGTATAATGTTTTATACAAATTAATTATTTGTATAAACTTTCACTTTCAGATAAAAAAGTGATCAGCTTTTCACGCTGCAGTGGTTCATCAAAAGACGTACACTATTCATATTTATCAACAAAATTCAGTCCGAAAACTGTGTGAGGTATGGACAAAAAGGCTAAATATATTTTACAAAAGTTTTTAGACACTAAAATAACTTCACTGATAAGTATGTTTGGCACCTAATGGTGCTCCATACATACCCGGGTCAAAAATGACCCGAATATGAAACATGTTATATCTCTTAAAAAATAATTGCAAAAAATCTGAAAAAAATTAATAAGTAAATGAGATGTTTTTTGAGGGTCTTAAAACACTCGCAAAGTTTCATTCCCTTACAAAAAAAACTATGCAGTTTCTAGAAATTAGTACGTATCTCTTCCAAGTCAAAATGCGGCGAGTGTTAATTCAGATCAGCTCCAGATATAAACTCAGCATGTAATGGCTAATAAAGAGGTGTGTTTCCATGCGTTTGTGTGCAGTGTTCGGCGAGCTGCGGCGCTGGCCTTCAGTCGCGCGAGGTCTTCTGCAGGTCAAAGGGCAAAGGTCACGTCTCTGATGAGCTGTGTTACGCGCGAGTGCGTCCCGATCGCCTCCGCTCCTGCTTCCACACCGACTGCCAGACGCACAGCTGGACAACACACGACTGGAAGGACGTGAGTAAAACACCATCGACTGATGTACTTCATTACACTAGAGCTGTTACCTAGATGTCAGCACAGCTAAAATCAGCATGGTTAAACTGGGCTCCCACGTTTGTTTGTTTTTTTTGTTACATTTGTTTTATTATTTTTGCTTTTATTTTGCTTTATTAATAGTGAATAAACACATAGTACTTAATACGAGATACTTTTATACAAAAAAAAAATGCTAGTAAGAAAGTCAAAATCAGAGAAACTAAAAAAAACATTTATTTAAAATGTTATATTTTATTTTTAGTATAATTTTATTTTTAGTAAATGACCACACAGTTCATATACATATGATATTTTGATACAAATGGCAAATATAAGTTATGCTGCATGTCACAATGAGAGAAGGCGGTATTTAATTTAATTTAATTTTATATATATATAATTAAAAATAAAGCAAAGCCTATATTAGGACTTTACTTTCATGCAACAAAAAAAAAGCCAATAATATGTCATATGTCACAAATAGAAAAAGATGTAATTGTTTTTTTAAATTTTATTATTTTAGTTTAGTTTTAATTAATAGTAAATGAACACATAGTACTTATACATAACAATTTTTATACAAAAAATGGCAATAAAATTATTTTATTTTATTTTATTTTATCAAGAATAAATGTCTCACCAAAATCAGAAAATAAATATTTTTTAAAAGTTAAGAAAAATAAAAAACAACAAAAAGCCTATATTAGCACTTTATATTCATGCAACAACAAAAAAAGCCAATAATATGTCATATGTCACAAATAGAAAAAGCTGTAATTGTTTTATTTTATTAGCAAATGAACACATTGTACTTATACGTAAGAGACTTTTATACAAAAATCCCAAGTCACAATCAGAGAAAAATGAATTTTATTTTATTTTAATATAATGATGAAGAATCAAGAATAAATGTCCCATTTCACCTCAAAATCTGAAGAATAATATTTAAAAAATTTGCATGATAAAAACAAAGCCTATTATTAGTACTCATTAATTTCCTGCTAAAACCCAGTGGTCCTAAAGCAGGAATATTTCTTGATTTTGGTGTTCTTTGGGGCTGAACTCTGTGTTTATGGCTTCTTCTTCTTGTGTCTGAATGTAATCTGTGTGATTTGTGTCCCTCCGTCTTTCCAAACGGTCAAATACGGTTGTTGTTTATGAGCTGTACTGCCCCCTCCACTGTAAATCATTTAGTAATAATTAATATTTCCCTGCCCACAACATTCACAACAAGTCATTTTATACGGAGAAAGTTATTATTATTTGAGGGAAGATTAGTAAAACATTTGTGGCTTTGATGTGTGTGTGTCCAGTGTAGCGCGAGCTGTGGCCGCGGCGTGAGGTCCAGATCTGTGTTTTGTGTGGACGGCGGGATGAAGGCGGCTCCGGAGAGCATGTGTGACGCTTCTCTCAAACCCCACACACACGAGCCGTGTCACAGCGCCACCTGCCTGTACATCTGGATCAGCACCGCATGGAGTCAGGTGCATCTGCAGTCTCCACACACCTCCTCAGAGAACAATACTGACCTCATAAACTATCACAGGGAGGAGCTGGATTGATGGAGCGACTGCTTTTCCTTCACTTTCTGCTCCAGTTCACATTAAATAATAATAATAATAATAATAATATAAAATAAAAAATAAATAAATATTAAAATAATGAAATTCCTTTACTTGCTTCTCCAATTCACATAAAACATAAATAAAACAATAAATAAATAAATACATTCATTTACTAGCTGTTCCAATTCACATTTTGGGGAATTAATTAATTAATTTATTCATTTACCAGCTGTTCCAATTCACATAAAAATAAATAAATAAATACATTAATTTACCAGCTGTTCCAATTCACATAAAAATAAATAAATAAATAAATTCATTTACCAGCTGTTCCAATTCACATAAAAATAAATAAATAAATTAATTAATTAATTAATTAATTTACCAGCTGTTCCAATTCACATAAAAAAAAATAAATAAATTACCAGCTGAAAAAAAAAAAAAAAAAATAAATAAATAAATAAATTCATTTACCAGCTGTTCCAATTCACATACAAATAAATAAATTCATTCATTTACTAGCTGTTCCAATTCACATAAAATGAATAAATACATATTTATTAAAGCAATGAAATTCCGTAACTTGCTGCACCAAATCACATAATTAATAAATTAATGAATGAAGAAATAAGTCCCTTGACTCCCTGCTCCAATTTCCATAAATAAATAAATATATGCATAGATACATACTGAAATTTCTTCACTTGCTGTTCCAATTCACAAGAAAGAAAGAAAGAAAGAAAGAAAGAAAAAGAAAGAAAGAAAAAGAAAAAGAAAAAGAAAGAAATTCACTTGAAAATCAATTCCTTCCTTTCCACTTCAATTCACATGCAAAAAAAGTTATAATAATAATAATAAATGTTTTTTTAAAGAATAATATATATTTTTTAAATGATAAGAGCATTAGTGTTTGAAATTCATGGATGCTTTATGTTTGCCTCCTAAACTCATGTTGAAACGTGAGTTTTCTCAGGTGATGAGAAGCATTAATCCACATGTAAATGTTTGTAAGTGAATAATGAATGCATTCACGTTTTTATTCAGAAAATATATGGTATTTACATTTTAAAAAGGTTTCTCCTGAAATAAAATTAGAATTCTTGTCGTATAGTAAGTTCAAAGACTCTATAATTGTCATTGCTATTATTTTTGTTATTGTTATTTAAGTTTATATGTGACTCTGGAGCACAAAACCAGTCATAAGGGTACATTTTTTGAAATAGGATATGACAATATTTGGCTGAGATACAACTATTTGAAAATCTGGAATCTGAGGGTGCAAACAAATCTAAATATTGGGAAAATCATCTTTAAAGTTGTCCAAATTAAGTGTAGGAAATTTACAAAATATCTTCATGGAACATGATCTTTACTTAATATTCTAATGATTTTTGGCATAAAATAAAAATCGATAATTTTGACTCATACAATGTATTGTTGGCTATTGCTACAAATATACCCCAGCGACTTAACACTGCTTTTGTGCTCCAGGCTCACATATTATTATTTTGTGTGTTGTCTTTTTAAGACAAAATTGTTAAATTATTGTGAACATTATTTTGAAAGGATATTAATTGATATAGCCGCTGCTGCTGACATGGCATCAAATAAATGTAAAGTAACTGAATCTGAATGAGTGCTGTGTGTGTTTCAGTGCTCGGTGAGCTGTGGCTCTGGACTCCAGCGGAGGGCGCTGCACTGCTCTGCTGTGACCTCTGACCTGCAGACGTATTCACACGCATCTCCCTCCGACTGCATCGAGCGCCCGCCGGCTGACAGCAGGCCGTGTGTCCTGTCTGAGTGTCCGTCTGCGGGCCGCTGGAGCGCCGGGCCGTGGAGCAAGGTGTGTGTGTGTGTGTGTGTGTGCGTGTGTGTGTGTGTGCGCGTGTGTGTGCGTGTGAGTGTGTGAGTGCGTGTGTGTGAGTGTCACACAACGCTCTGCACTTACTCCTGATTTCTGTCACCACGGCAACTCTAGAGCTGTCAGTCAATACATGGAGACAAAGTAACTTGCGTTACTTATTTGAAAATGTAACTCAGATATTTTACTGTAAATTAAATACAAAACTTATTGAAACAACCAGGGGCCAGTTGCATAAACTTAGCCACCATGTTAAGACTGTGTCTTAACGGCTTTCAAGCCGTGTAAAAGGTAACAAAAATGCCCCTGCTCAGTTAAACTAAATATGTTAAGACTATCGCGATTAAAGTCAAATAATAAACATTTCAAAGTCAAAACGCAGCGTGAATGTTTTTATATTAATGCATCTCTGAAGTGAACCGACGGCCTTCAGAGAAGCTTCAATGGCATTTTTATTTAATTTCACCAACGTATGTCTGATAAAGTAGCATTTGTGAGCACAGCCGTTACCGGGAAACCGCTGTACGTTTTTGCAGTTCCAAAAGAACCTCATATTGTAGCCTTTCAACTATTTTTTAAGAAATAAAGAAAAGGGATGAGTCAAAAGTGTAAAGAATTATTTAAAATACACACATCTTACTGTCTACATTTTTTTGATTTTTGAAGGCACATTAGCTTTTTGTTCTGAACAAAAACAGCAGACGGGCTTATTGAAAATGCAAATTCATCCTCTTTCAGCAGAGCCGCTGAGAAACAGCATAATTGTTTATACTTTGGACTTTATTTCTTTAAAATATTTTAAAGGCTGAAATGTGAGGTTTGTCACTTTATAAAACTCGCTCTGTTTGTGAAAACCTGATATTGAACTGCAAATAATGTTTTTTGCATGCATTTTATGATTTAATTTGTTGCCATAGACATTGCCCTACCCCACTCATAGTCTTTATTTTATTTGATCAGGTCTTAAAAGATACCCTGTAAATTCTTTCTTTCTTTTATAATTTATACACTTTATGTTGGCTATTTATATTATGCAATGTTATATGCAATCCAGACCAGTGGTTTTTAATAGCACAATAACATCTGATTTAAAGTGAAGAACTCAAGTGTGTATGTGTTATGTAATTTACCACAGTTTAAAGTGCTGGAAAAGCTTGAAAGTGCTTGAACTTGAGTTTGTAAAAGGTGTAAGAACGCTGATGAAGACAAACGCTGGTATGATGTGCAGTGCAGTGAAGTGAGCTGGTTTTGTGTGTGCTGTTGCTAGTGTTCTCAGACGTGCGGCGCTGGAGTCATGCACAGGACGGTCCAGTGTCTCAGCGCTCAAAACCTCCCGTCTCAGAGCTGCCCGCTGTCCAGCCGGCCGGAGACACACGCCACCTGCAGACAGACCGACTGTGAGTTAATATTCAGGCTGTCCGGGGCTCTTTATTTCCTCTTAAAAAGGTCTTAAACTGAAACAGAAAGTCTTGAATTCATAAAGTCATGGCATTAAATATTACACTGGAAAAATGGTAACACTTTACAATAAGTTAACATGAACTAACGTTAAACAATACTTCTACAGCATTTATTAACCCTGCGATATTTAAAACAAAAAAAAGACAAATACAGAGTTCTGGCATGAAACTCTAGATGGCGCAGTCCGATAGGTCTAACTCAATCTGACCTAATGACATCATTATCACATGGCACAGCTGATTGGTTCTCTCCTGTATTGGTAGCCAATGAGCTTGCTGCTTAACATTCAAATATATGACTAGTGCTTGCTGTAGCAGTGCAGCTTGCTTCAGAAACCCTCCACCTTCCCCAGCTCCACCTGTATAGATCTGCTACGAGGTGATTCATGTACGCTATATGGGGGTTATTTCATGTATGTTATATGTGCAGCAGCAGTATTTCTTAAATGCTCACAGCAGCATGTTGTGGATGTATTGGCAGTAGCATGTCTCGGTACTTGCTCTGCAGCAGCAGCAGCGTAGCAGATCTATTCCGCCAAGACCAAATGTGACCCTGGACCACAAAACTAGTCTTAAGTGTCAATTTTTTGAAATTAAGATTTATACACCATCTGAAAGCTGAATAAATAAGCTTTCCATTGATGTATGGTTTGTTAGGATAGGACAATATTTGGCTGAGATACAACTATTTGAAAATCTGGATTCTGAGGGTGCAAAAAAATCTAAATATTGAGAAAATCATCTTTAAAGTTGTTCAAATGAAGTTCTTAGCAATGCATATTACTAATCAAAAATTAAGTTTTGATATATTTACGGTAGGAAATTTACAAAATATCTTCATGGAACATGATCTTTACTTAATATCCTAATGATTTGTGGCATAAAAGAAAAATCTATAATTTTGACCCATACAATGTATTGGTGGCTATTGCTACAAATATACCCCAGCGACTTAAGACTGCTTTTGTGCTCCAGGGTCACAAATACATTAACATTGTCATGTACATTACCATGCCAATCCCTCCGAGAGTTGTCATGACAGAAATGAAGATTAAGTTTGTTTTTCTGACCTCATTGACAGATGTGTTATTATTTTAGGCATAAACTCACTTCAGTTTGATAATTCTTCAGAAAACAAGAATTGATATCTTCATTCATTTTGCATCTCAAGGAAATGCATCTTAAGAATGTTTTAGATATTTGTACTGGAAAACAAGACAAAAGCACTTTTTTTTGCCGTGTATTTTCAGTTTTAGTTAACGGTAATAATCCAGCTGTTGTGTTTCCATTACTTGCTCTTAGAAAGGTCTTGAGTGTGTGAAGCCTGCAGAAGCGCTGACGTGTTTCTCTGATCAGGTGAGCTGCACACGAGCTGTCGAGAAGTTCAGGTGAAGGGAGGCGTTCAGAAAGATGGAGAGCATTACATCAAAGTCCAAGCCAAGATCCTGCAGATCTACTGCGCCGAGATGCAGAGCGGTTTCCCCAAAGAGTACGTGACCCTGCCCAGCGGCCAGACCGACAATTACTCTGAGGTGTACAGATACAGGTACAGAGACACGCCTTCAGTGACAAACCAGTGCAATAATGACTGAAAGTCTCTTCTGCTCACCCAGGCTGCATTTATTTGATCAAAAATACAGTGAAAATTGTGAAATATTATTAAAGTGTAAAACAGCTGTTTTCTATGTGAATATCTGTTAAACTGTAATTTATTTCTGTGATCAAAGCTGTATTTTCAGCATCATTACTCCAGTCTTCAGTGTCACATGATCTTCAGAAATCTGAAAGCTGATTTGCTGCTCAAGAAACATTTCTGATTATTATCAATGTTGAAAACATATTTTTGTAGAAACAGTGATACACTACCATTCAAAAGTTTGGGATAACTAAGAAACGTCTCGGTTACGTATGGTAACCCTCGTTCCCTGTCCGCCCCTTGAGGAAACGGAGCTTGGCCCGCGACTCCGAGATGATCATCTTCCCGCAATGAGAAGATGACTCATCCACAAACGCCACCTCAGCGTGCTACATGCCCAGGCACGTGAGACAGCGATCGTGACCATCACCCAGCACCAGGTAACGACCGAATCCAGAAACGCCCGGGTGATACGTTGTCTATAGCAAGACCCACATCGTCTTTACAAAGATGTAACGTCAAGTTTGCCATGCAACGTCATCTTTAAAAAGACGCACCCGAAATTTGCTCTTTTAGGGGAAAAATCTCTCTAAGCGAGATCCCAATTCGTCGGTCATCCGACGTGACGTCGAGAGTGACTGACTGAAAGGGAACTAATATTTTTATTCATCAAAGTGACAGTAGAGAAATTTTAATGTTAGAAAATACTTCACATAGAAAACAGTTATTTTACATTATAATAATATTTCACAATTTTTACTGTATTTTTATCAAATAAATGCAGCCTTAATGAACAGAAGAGACTTCTTTCAAAAATATCACAACTCTGTTCCAGGGTCAAAGTCTGATGTTAACATGTTGCTAAACTAATGTTTTGATATTTCAAGAAGCATGAAAACACACACACACACATAGGGTAAAAAAAAAAAATCATTTTTAAAAAGATCAAACTCTTTTTATGGACACTTCCAGTACTGAATGAAATATATACCTATGTATATACCTATGTGACCCTGCAGCACAAAAGCAGTCTTAAGTCGCTGGGGTATATTTGTAGCAATAGCCAACAATACATTGTATGGGTCAAAATGATCAATTTTTCTTTTATGCCAAAAATCATTAGGATATTAAGTAAAGATCATGTTCCATGAAGATATTTTGTAAATGTCCAAAACTTAATTTTTGATTAGTAATATGTATTGCTAAGAACTTAATTTGGACAACTTTAAAGATGATTTTCTCAATATTTTGATTTTTTTGCACCCAAATATTGTCCTATCCTAACAAACCATACATCAATGGAAAGCTTATTTATTCAGCTTTCATTCAAAATTGAACCCTATGACTGGTTTTGTGGTCCATGGTCACATATATGTATAATCTGCATTTCTCTTGAATCATATTTCCAGGCTGCAGAACCCCTTTGAATGTCCGTATAACGGCAGTCGGCGGCAGGACTGCGCCTGCAGGAACGATTACACTGCGGCCGGTTACACCGTCTTTCACCGCGTACGGCTCGATCTTTCCAGCATGTGCATCATCCGTGAGTCGTTTACCTCGCAACGTTCATGCAAAATATACAGTAATATTTTACAGTAAGGTCTGATTTGTTAATGCATTAGCTAACGTGAACATATGACATTTAGCAATAATACAAATAAAACTATAAATATATTTTATGTAAATATAAATTATTTTTATTAATAAAAATACATTTATATAAATAAATTTGTAAAATAATAAAAAAACATTTATTTCACTATTTTTAATATAAATTATAATTATTGTAATTTATATTATAATTTATACAGTGCATTAACTAATGTTAGCTGATACAGCTTTTAATTTTAAACGTATTAGTGGAAATACATTTGAAGATTAATAAATTCTGTTAGCTTATTGTGCATTTTTAATTAATGTTAACAAATTAAACCTTGTTGTGAACTGTTGGCGAATGCACTTCTGTAAACAGCAGTTTTGTCCTGACTGACTTGCTGTTTCACCGTCATGTTGAGTTTCATCTTATTCTCATTGGATTGTTTAATTGTGTTTCAGCGACTGATTTGAAGTTCAGTCAGACGTTGTTTGGTCGCTCCGTCCCGTTTGCGTCCGCAGGAGACTGTTACAGCGCCGCTAAATGTCCTCAGGTAACATCATTATAGGTCCTAGATGACTAGATGTTTAGAAACACCAGTCCAATCACAGAGTCAGTGGATCAAATCAAGTCTCAAGATGTTTCCGAAAGAAGTCTCTTCTGCTCAAAAGTGCTGCATTTATTTGATCAAAAATACAGTAAAAATGTGAAATATTATTAGAATTTAAAATAACTGCTTTATATGTGAATATGTGTTAAACTGTAATTTATTTCTGTGATGCGCAGCTGAATTTTCAGCATCGTTACTCCAGTCTTCAGTGTCACATGATCTTCAGAAATCATTCTAATATGCTGATTTGCTGCTCAAGAAACATTTCTGATTATTATCAATGCTGAAAACAGCTGTGCTGCCCAATATTTTTGTGGAAACCGTGATACATTTAATTTTTCAGGATTCAAAGATGAATAGAAAGTTCAAAAGAACAGCATTTGTTAGAAATAGAAACCTTTTGGAATTATATAAATGCATTTACTCCCACTTTTGATCAATTTAATGTGTCCTTGCTGAATAAAATTATTATTTCTTTCAAAAAATCAAACAAACCAGTTATTGACCTTACTTTTTAGAGATTGTTTTAATAATTAATTTTTATGTAATGCACTAATAATCTCTCTCTTCTCTGATTGTTTAGGGTCAGTTTAGTATAAATCTCAGTGGAACAGGACTGAAGGTCGCAGAATCCACTAAATGGGTTTCCCAAGGCAACTACGTCACGGTCAAAGTTCACCGGTCAGACGTGAGGACGTGGATTATTATTATTATTATTATTATTATTATCAGTGTTGGGGGTAGCACATTACAAGTAACGCGTTACGTAATCAGATTACTTTTTTAAGTAACTAGTAAAGTAACACATTACTTTTTAATTTATTAGAAAATATCTGAGTTACTTTTTCAAATAAGTAACGCAAGTTAGCTACTTTGTTTCTCATGTATTGGCTGACAGCTCTGGTGTTGCCGTGGTGACAGAAATCAGGAGTAAGTGCAGAGCGTACAGTAAGAACATGATCTTACTGTAGTTATGTATTTATTCATCTCACTGCACAAAAACAGATTCAGTGTTCCTCAAAATGAATAAAAACAGTCAAGTGCAAACTCAGGATATGAGGTAAACCTGCAATAATTAAATGTGTTAAATAAGACAAATATATTTTATCTATTTAATCCCATTTTATTATCCAGCGTCTTTGCCGCTGACCTTCAATGATCTAATTCGACCATCCTAACTTTAGATAAACAAGAGTGTTGAACTTTCTACTGTACAGATGCGAATATGCATTTTCTTCAGCCCGAGGCTTATTCATTTCCCTTTTGGTGTAAAACCGCTTTTACATTTGCCAAAAATACAATATATATTGTTTTTATATATTAAAAACAAACAATCAAGCCCTGCCCAGATTTTAAAAGTAACGCAAAAGTAACGTAACTTGTGTTAATTCCCATAAAAGGTAACTAAGTAACGTAATTAGTTACTTTTTAGGGAGTAACACAATATTGCAACCAGTGTTGGGGAAAGTTACTTTTAAAAGCAAAGCATTACAATATTGCGTTACTCCCTAAAAAAAAGTAACTAATTACATTACTTTGTTACTTCTTATGGAAAGTAATGCGTTACGTTACTTTTGAGTTACTTTTTAAATCTGGGCAGGGCTTGCTTGCTTGTTTTTAATATAAAAAAGTTCCTTCTTTATAAATATAAAAGCCTTTTCACACCAAAAGTGAAATGATTGCGCCTCAGGCTGAAGGAAATGTAATCTCATGTCTGTACAGTAGAGGTAACAGTAAACACATCACATGAAGAATACGACGCAGGAGAAGTTTCAGAAAAGTTAAACACTATTCAGCAATAACAACAATGAAACTCAAATGTGTGATTTTTGCTTAGTATGGTTGAATTGGATCATCGAAGGTCAGCAGCAAAGACATTGGTTAATAAAATGGGATTAAATACATAAATTATATAGTCTTATTTAACACATTTAATTATAGCAGGTTTGCCTCATATCCTGAGTTTGCACTTGACTGTTTTTATTCACTTTGAGGAACATTGAATCTGTTTTTGTGCAGTGAGATGAATAAATACATAACTACAGTAAGATCATGTTCTTACTGTACGCTCTGCACTTACTCCTGATTTCTGTCACCACGGCAACACCAGAGCTGTCAGTCAATGCATGAGAAACAAAGTAACTGTTACTTATTTGAAAAAGTAACTCTGATATTTCCTTCTATTTAATTAAAATGTAATGTGGTACTTTACTAGTTACTTTTAAAAAAGTAATCTGATTACGTAACTCGCGTTACTTGTAATGTGTTACCCCCAAAACTGATTGTAACGCATTACTTTTAAAAGTAACTTCCCCCAACACTGATTATTATAATAATTATTATTGTACGCAGTGATTTAATCATCGTTGTGTTGTATTGTTGCAGGACGGTAGCAGAATCTACGGCCGCTGTGGCGGTTTCTGTGGGAAGTGTCTTCCTCATCCTCATACAGGCCTTTTTGTCAAAATCCAGTAAGAAAGACGTCCACTAAATCAACTTGAGAAAAACTCTTCACGACTGATTCGCGTGTTTTTTTTTTCACGTCTGGCAGCTACGCTAAACAGAACAAGTACGAAACGTCCCACTTCTGTACTTTCCGAAAGTTACAAGAACCAAATAACTGCGAGTCTCTTCACGAATCAGGACGGTTCGGGATGCGGATTGGATTCGTTTTTATGCGGAAATGTGGGTGAAATGATCATTACATGGATGTAGTCGCGTGTTCTTGTGAAAATGAATCAACATTTGGTCAACCATATTAAATGTTAGATTAATTTATGAGCAAATCCTGCTCGTTTGGTTGCAACAACAGCACGTTTGAGGGTTTATTTTTAGTTTTAGTTGTAGCAAACGGTCAAATCCTTCATTTTGGGCAGAGTTTTGACAGAAAGGGATTCATTTAATAACTTAAAAAGCGTTTCATAATCCAAAAGATCTGCTCTTTTTCCAGAAGGACATGAACTACTGCACGTAAAACACGTTTTAGATATTTTTTTGATTTCATATGGAGCAAAAGACTTTGACGACAGCAAACTGCTTGATATGAAAACATAAGTAATTGAATGTTTTGTGTATTTGAATGTTTAACTTGTGTCTTGCATCAAAGTCTGGCTTAAAATGGGTTTGACAATCTAGAAGAAGGTAGAAAACACTGCAAAGGAGCGCTACTGAAATCTCTTTATCCTGACGATCGTTTTCAGCTTTAGGTAAAAGCGTCAGCTAAATGCATAGATGTCCTTATGAACTAGTCTGGTTAATATATATGATATTTTATTAATATTTAATAATATACTGATATCAGTTAACGGTGCTAAAAAGAGTTCATAACATGACGTTTGCATGTGCTTTTGCATTTTACACAGTTACTAATTCTGATTCAAAACAGAAGCAATCATTAACATTTGTGCTAAAATAAACCAGCCTAAAGTGGTTTGCTGGGTTAAGCTGGTTTAGGTGACCAACTATTTGACAAGTGCGACAAAAAAAGACCAGCTAACCTCTGAAATCTGTCCTAATTCAGGTCACAAAATTCAATTATTTTACAGAATAAATTGAATTAGTTGACACTGGCGGTCAGTTTTTATAAAGCAAATACACTACCATTCAGAAGTTTGGGGTAGTTAAGATTTTTTTTTTATGTTTCTGAAAGTCTCTTCTGCCCACCAAGGCTGCATTTATTTGATCGAAAATACAGTAAAAATTATCAAATATTATTACAATTTAAAATGATTGTTTTCTGTGTGAATATATTAGCCTAATGTAATTCATTCCTTTAATGCAAAGCTGAATTTTTACCATCATTACTCCAGTCTTCATAACCTGCTAAATCAGGTCACTAAAGTAAATCATGTGACATAAAATGGACTAACTTAATTAATTTAAAGTCAGATGAATTAATACAGACAAACATCACGTCAGTTTTATTAGAAGGGAAGATTAAAGTAGATCAAATTAAAACTGCATAACCCTACCTCTCATAATCATAACCACTCGTGCGTATGATTGTCTTGTACATTATTTATGTTTGACAGTATTTATTCCATAACTAAATGTACATACATTTGACAAGAAAATCATAATATTATTAAATATTGATCTTTTGCCATTTATTGGTCATTAACAAGAGGTTTACAGAGTAACGGTGCTGTTTTAACTACTGAATGAGCTTTAAACCAGTAGGCTACTAGAGTTAGTTGTAAATAGCTGGAGAATATTTCAAGCATATGTAATGTAGTATAAATCGTTTTAACTACTCACTTTTCGCTTTCAACCAAAGTCTGCTTAATTATGCTTAATCTGTGTTAATATAGATAATATAACTTGAAGAGGCCTGTTTTAGGTTAACATATGGTATAACGGATCATCTGCGAGCAGCTAACCAGCCTTTGACTATCATCGTGTTGATAGATGACTGAACTCTATGAGGTCTGTATCAGAAATTAAAGGACCGTATGATGCACTATGTGCCACGAGTCGTGTAGACATTTACACCTGTGTATTAACACTTATATATATTCATACTTGAAGTGTGAACATCAGATGGTTTGAGGCTTGTTTTCCACTGATTACCCAAAGATTATTTCATAGTGTCTTTGCTCTTCAGTATCCAGTGTTTTGTAATGAAATCTTTGGTGCTACGATAAAAATGAAATGTAAATGAGATTTTGTGGATGTAATGGAATCTACAGCACTGTACTAATGCTGATCATCATAATAAAAGGAAATATGTTTATTGTGGTTGGTTTGTCTGTTTTTAATGGAATATTGTTGCATGTTTTGAAAGTAGATTGATGAAATATAATCTGCAAATGTTCAGCGTGATGAGAAACAACGCAAGACTTCTGTAGCTATATGGAGCTTTTGCATTTTACACAGTTACTAATTCTGATTCAAAACAGAAGCAATCATTAACATTTGTGCTAAAATAAACCAGCCTAAAGTGGTTTGCTGGGTTAAGCTGGTTTAGGTGACCAACTATTTGACAAGTGCGACAAAAAAAGACCAGCTAACCTCTGAAATCTGTCCTAATTCAGGTCACAAAATTCAATTATTTTACAGAATAAATTGAATTAGTTGACACTGGCGGTCAGTTTTTATAAAGCAAATACACTACCATTCAGAAGTTTGGGGTAGTTAAGATTTTTTTTTTATGTTTCTGAAAGTCTCTTCTGCCCACCAAGGCTGCATTTATTTGATCGAAAATACAGTAAAAATTATCAAATATTATTACAATTTAAAATGATTGTTTTCTGTGTGAATATATTAGCCTAATGTAATTCATTCCTTTAATGCAAAGCTGAATTTTTACCATCATTACTCCAGTCTTCATAACCTGCTAAATCAGGTCACTAAAGTAAATCATGTGACATAAAATGGACTAACTTAATTAATTTAAAGTCAGATGAATTAATACAGACAAACATCACGTCAGTTTTATTAGAAGGGAAGATTAAAGTAGATCAAATTAAAACTGCATAACCCTACCTCTCATAATCATAACCACTCGTGCGTATGATTGTCTTGTACATTATTTATGTTTGACAGTATTTATTCCATAACTAAATGTACATACATTTGACAAGAAAATCATAATATTATTAAATATTGATCTTTTGCCATTTATTGGTCATTAACAAGAGGTTTACAGAGTAACGGTGCTGTTTTAACTACTGAATGAGCTTTAAACCAGTAGGCTACTAGAGTTAGTTGTAAATAGCTGGAGAATATTTCAAGCATATGTAATGTAGTATAAATCGTTTTAACTACTCACTTTTCGCTTTCAACCAAAGTCTGCTTAATTATGCTTAATCTGTGTTAATATAGATAATATAACTTGAAGAGGCCTGTTTTAGGTTAACATATGGTATAACGGATCATCTGCGAGCAGCTAACCAGCCTTTGACTATCATCGTGTTGATAGATGACTGAACTCTATGAGGTCTGTATCAGAAATTAAAGGACCGTATGATGCACTATGTGCCACGAGTCGTGTAGACATTTACACCTGTGTATTAACACTTATATATATTCATACTTGAAGTGTGAACATCAGATGGTTTGAGGCTTGTTTTCCACTGATTACCCAAAGATTATTTCATAGTGTCTTTGCTCTTCAGTATCCAGTGTTTTGTAATGAAATCTTTGGTGCTACGATAAAAATGAAATGTAAATGAGATTTTGTGGATGTAATGGAATCTACAGCACTGTACTAATGCTGATCATCATAATAAAAGGAAATATGTTTATTGTGGTTGGTTTGTCTGTTTTTAATGGAACATTGTTGCATGTTTATTGATGAAATTGATGAAATATAATCTGCAAATGTTCAGCGTGATGAGAAACAACGCAAGACTTCTGTAGCACTATACTTTCTATACTTTTATTAGGTCAGTCATTCAACTACAGTTTTCAGTTCAATTAATTGCATGGTGCTGATGATTTAATACTGCACTCTAAAAAATGCTGGGTTAAATATAACCCAGCGCTGGGTTAAAAAGGGACAAACCCAGCTATTTTGACTCAAAACAACCCAATAGCTGGGTCAAAACAACCCAACCGCTGGGTCAAAACAACCCAATAGCTGGGTCAAAACAACCCAATAGCTGGGTCAAAACAACCCAATAGCTGGGTCAAAACAACCCAATAGCTGGGTCAAAACAACCCAACCGCTGGGTCAAAACAACCGAAAAGCTGGGTCAAAACAACCCAATAGCTGGGTCAAAATAACCCAGCCGCTGGGTTAAAACGACCCAACCGCTGGGTCAAAATGACCCAACAGCTGGGTCAAAACAACCCAATAGCTCGGTCAAAACAACCCAACAGCTGGGTCAAAACAACCCAACCGCTGGGTCAAAACAACCCAATAGCTGGGTTCATAATAAAAGGAAATATGTTTATTGTGGTTGGTTTGTCTGTTTTTAATGGAATATTGTTGCATGTTTTGAAAGTAGATTGATGAAATATAATCTGCAAATGTTCAGCGTGATGAGAAACAACGCAAGACTTCTGTAGCTATATGGACACTATACTTTTATTAGGTCAGTCATTCAACTACAATTTTCAGTTCAATTAACTGCATGGTGCTGATGATTTAATACTGCACTCTAAAAAATGCTGGGTTTACATTTACATTTACATTTAGTCATTTAGCAGACGCTTTTATCCAAAGCGACTTACAATTGGGGGATACATAAAGCGATTCTTCTTAAGAGGCAAACAGACACAGGAAGTGGTTGTAATACCAAGTTCTTAGACATTGTTCAAATAAATACAAGCTAGAAAGAGAAGGAATAAATAAAGAGAGAGAGTTTTTTTTTATTTATTTTTTTTTTATGATGAAGTCAAGTAGCTTCGAAAGAGATGGGTTTTCAGCTGTCGCTTGAAAATTGTCAGGGATTCAGCATTCCGGCTGGGTCAAAACAACCCAATAGCTGGGTCAAAACAACCCAACCGCTGGGTCAAAACAACCCAATAGCTGGGTTCATAATAAAAAGAAATATGTTTATTGTGGTTGGTTTGTCTGTTTTTAATGGAACATTGTTGCCTGTTTTGAAAGTAGATTGATGAAATATAATCTGCAAATGTTCAGAATGATGAGAAACAACGCAAGACTTCTGTAGCTATATGGACACTCCCAACCGCTGGGTCAAAACAACCCAATAGCTGGGTTCATAATAAAAGGAAATATGTTTATTGTGGTTGGTTTGTCTGTTTTTAATGGAATATTGTTGCATGTTTTGAAAGTAGATTGATGAAATATAATCTGCAAATGTTCAGCGTGATGAGAAACAACGCAAGACTTCTGTAGCTATATGGACACTATACTTTTATTAGGTCAGTCATTCAACTACAATTTTCAGTTAAATTAATTGCATGGTGCTGATGATTTAATACTGCACTCTAAAAAATGCTGGGTTAAATATAACCCAGCGCTGGGTTAAAAAGGGACAAACCCAGCTATTTTGACTCAAAACAACCCAATAGCTGGGTCAAAACAACCCAAAAGCTGGGTCAAAACAACCCAATAGCTGGGTCAAAATAACCCAGCCGCTGGGTTAAAACGACCCAACCGCTGGGTCAAAATGACCCAACAGCTGGGTCAAAACAACCCAATAGCTCGGTCAAAACAACCCAACAGCTGGGTCAAAACAACCCAACCGCTGGGTCAAAACAACCCAATAGCTGGGTTTGTCCCTTTTTAACCCAGCGCTGGGTTATATTTATATTTATATTTATATTTAGGTTATATTATAGTTATATTTTTTTAGTGTGTAAATATCAAATAATTAATCAATATTTGCTGAGAAAAGACTCAAACTAAAAATCATTCATAGAGAGCATTGTTGCAGATGAATAAAGCATTGAATAAACTAGTTTTACGATTTTATTTTATTTCGTATTTTAACAATCCATGACTGTGTTACTTTAGTATATAGTTTTTGTTAACATATTGAATTAGATTCTATTTTTATATTTTCTGTTTTCACTTTAATATTAAAGTTTTGTTGTGCTTTTGTCTTTTTTTCAAATATATAAATAAATAATATAAAAAAATGTATAACCATAAATATATAAAATTAAAAGTAAATAATTAAAAAATATATTTGATCATATTAGTTTAGTTGTTATTTTAGTACTTTGTCAAACTAAACAAAATGAGAAATGTTGTATTAGCAACCAGCTGAAATCATTTTTTTTATTTCAGTTATTGTTGATTTTGTGTTTTTTTACGGTTTTAGTTAACGATAAGCAGATGTCATTCATAACTGCATCATTATGGAGGCAAAAGCATCTTTCTCCATTGAAAAACATTCCAAATGTTTATGCAATCTGACTTTTATAACATATAAACCGCTTATTACAATCTATTTTCTAATATTGTCTAAAGGAAGAGAGCTGTGATGAGCAAAGATCACAGCATGCAGAAGATCATCAGCTTCATTGAGATGAATGGAAATGTTCTTCAGGTATATTCATCACCATCCTGGAGGTCAGTGTTTCAGAATGTTTGGATTGGGGAAAAAATGTTAATTTCTGGTCATTTTGGGGCTTTTTTTTTCATAATTTTTTCCCATTATGTGCTCACAGCTCTTTGAGCTCCTCAAACCCTGTCTTAAAGGGTCTAGCATTAGAAGAGTTGTGGAATACAAACTACTATATTTAATATACACAAAAAAAAATGGTGTAGAAACAATTTTTAATCAGCATTTGCTAGTAAATTTCACAAACAATTACAAAGAAACAGCAATTAACGCACTGAATTAAAATGAAAAACTGAGATTTAAAATGTACTCCAATAATCTTTGTTTTATATACAATTTTGAAAAATAATTTTTTCAAACAAATATAGAGCTGCTGTATTTATAAATATATGAAGTCAGAAATACATAGAAATAAACAGATGCATTTATGAATATTGACCAGCAGGTGGAGACAGTAACTTTAAAATGAGAGAATAACATCCGCTCATGCTTCATTTTAGAGGTTTTATTGCATGTTTTACATGTTTCTTTTTGACCCTTAAGATCTGAAGACTTTAGGAATGGGGAATGATATTGCATTGAACCCTACAAGAAATATCGGCAACATAACACTCTAGGCATTTGTGATTTTTCTTTGTTTACAAATTATAACAATTAATTAAGCTCTCATCTAATAACTATTTCCCACAGCTTCTCATGCAAGTCTATTATGATATTAATTTCTCTATCAGTAGATGCGCGTCTCCCTTTTCTATGTTTCCACACCCTTTGACTGTGCTCTCAGTTAAAGTTGGAGTATTGTTGAAGGATAAGAACCTAGACTTTCTGATAAATAACTTTATTCACAGATGTAAGTTTTTAAAGGTTAAACCCCACTTCAGCGGATGGAAGAATCAACAAGATATTTGTGAAGTCTCTTTATTGCATGATGGACAGAAACGCAAAGAAACTCTTATATGCGTTGAACTTGTTGTAACTTCTTGCTTGTAATCAATGGGGCCCTCTTCGCGACACATGGTGGATTCATTTTCTCGTTTGGACTCCAGAGAGCGAGTGAATGTCACACAAACATGAAAATGTGTCCAGACTCTGGTGCTGCGGCACATAAGGAAATAATTTAGGGCTGTTTGCCACGATCCGTAACCTTTCCTTTGACAAGGTGAAGTGTCATCAATCACGCGTCGGCTGGAAGTTCTTCATGGAACTTTTATTTTATTAAAAAAAAAAAAAATGTACGCAGTGTGTTAATACCCAATGTGCAAAACAATAAACATATATAAAGCCTGGGATGTTATGTGAATTATTTGTACACTGATCTGATTGAGCGGCCGACTCAACCAATCACGTGAGTTTGGGGGCGGGACTATTCATTTGACAAGCAGTTGTTTGAATAAATATTATTTATTTATTTATTTAGTACTTTAGTTGGTAGTGAAATTCACATTGACTTTTGGTCAACTTGAAATGCTGTTTGCAAACTATTTACTTCTGTAAGATGACAGAATTATTTGCTGACATTGGCGTAATCATTTTATATTTCCAGCAGTAGAATATATTGTGAACATAAAGCGCTCAGATGATGGGATTCTTGTGTTCAGATAATCATCATCTAGCCAAAGCAACAGCTTTATTCTTCTCTCATCTTCACACCACAATTCACCCCGATGTGTTGATGAATGTCTTTAAACTCACACGAAAGATCTCCAAACTATCAAGCTGATCTTCCCTCTGTCTTCTTCAGAAGCTTTCACACATCACAGGAGTGTTTGATCCAGATCTCCAAAGCAGTGTGACTCCGGTTCTACACTGGACGCGTGCGGCGAATCGTGACACGACACAGAGAAGCACCAGAGGAACTCAGATGGAAAAACAAGTCCATTTGAACGCTTTTAAGAGCAACCAAAAGAATCGACACATATATATATATATATATATAGTTAATTTTTGTTTGATTTCAAATAATGATTTTAGTTTGATTAGTTTTATTTAACTAGCCTATAATAACACGTTTTTTGTTTTTGTTTTCAGCAATAATTTATCTTTTTTTTTTTATTATTTTGATATATAGCCTATATATTTCTGTATGAACAAGAAATTTGAGTACAGGATGACTTATTTTAATTTTTGGAATTTTAGAAAGATGTTGCTTGGTTTAATTTTTATTTAATTTATTTAATTACATTTTTTGTATTTATTATTTATTTATTTTTATTGTATTATTTTTGTATGTATTAGTTTTTTTTATTATTTATTATATTTTGAATATTAGAAAGATGTTTGCTTTCATTTTTAGTTTTTTATTATAATTTTATGAATTATTTATTTTTATTTTTATTTAAAGAACCTTTGACTGAATGCTTCTTTGTGGAACCAAAAATGGTTCTTCTATGGCATCGCTGTGAAGCGCCTTTTAAGCACCTTTATTTTTAAGAGTGTAAATGTGTGTGTGTGTGTGTGTGTGTGAGTGAGTGTTTGTGTGTGTGTGTCTCTGTGTGTGTGTGTGAGAGAGAGAGCGAGAGAGAGAGAGAGAGTGTGTGTGTGTCTCTCTCTCTCTGTGTGTGTGTGTGAGAGAGAGAGCGAGAGAGAGAGAGAGAGTGTGTGTGTGTCTCTCTCTCTCTGTGTGTGTGTGTGAGAGAGAGAGCGAGAGAGAGAGAGAGAGTGTGTGTGTGTGTCTCTCTCTCTGTGTGTGTGTGCGAGTGCATGTGTGTCTCTGTGTGTGTGTGTGTGTGTGTGTGTGAGAGAGAGAGCGAGAGAGAGAGAGAGAGAGTGTGTGTGTGTGTCTCTCTCTCTGTGTGTGTGTGCGAGTGCATGTGTGTCTCTGTGTGTGTGTGTGTGTGTGTGTGTGAGAGAGAGAGCGAGAGAGAGAGAGAGAGAGTGTGTGTGTGTGTCTCTCTCTCTCTGTGTGTGTGTGAAAATGATATGTCTGCATATTTTCATTACTGCAACATTACTTCACCTGGGTTTTCACCTGGGTCACCTGGAATTGAGGAATTGAGTTCACCTGGAATTTTGGGTCACCAGGCCAAATTAGTTCCTTCAGTTCTGCAGTTGGACAGCAAAGGATCGTGGGAATGAAGAGTTTGATGACTTCATGCACGAGAGCAGCAAAATCTGCAGGCCACAAACATGACAAACTGTCTTTGAGCACATCCTGAACAGGTAAAATCAAGTTCAAATCAAGTTTCATTGTAGGCTTTGTGTTAGTCGTTATAATGAGCTTCACAGAAAAACAACAGAAGTCTGTGGTGTGATTTCATTAAGACTGTATCTTGTCTTTTTGGACACATTTTTGCTCAGTTTCAAGACTAAGATCAGACACAAAACGGTGAAACGCTTCTCTCTCGTCCCGAAAGTGAACTCCTCCAGCGAGTCTTTGTTTGATTAACCTCTGTTGTTTTCAAGGGCCACATTCAGCTCTGGACAGACTCAAATTGAATTATGGGAATATTTGTGCAGCTCACTGTCGTTAAGGTCGACACATTGATTCTTTGACCCCGCTCTTGTCATGAAAATAGGCCATTTTTTTAAAGATCTGTAATTTTTTATCTAATTGTTGGTTTGATTTGTTTATCTTTAATATTACTTTAAACTTGTTTGTTACATACAATTTGTTACATATGTTATATTTTAAATATATGTGTGCGTAATGTACATATTAAGACAGACAGCAAAATGACAAATGAACAAATAAAAATCAATAAAAAACTAGACATAATAAACTTAAACTTTAAAACTAAAATAAAAACAGAAAAGGTCTCAAAAAGTGTAATGTCCAGTAATTATGGTTGATGCGTCTCTGCTCAGATGGGGATTATGGGTAAAACACACTGGCATAATGTACAAAATCAGAATCTGCTGGTCTGATATATGCTGATGTTTTAAACTCTCTGTTCTCAGATCTGACAGATGAATGAGCTGATGTGCATTAGTGTGCAGAACCTGAGCAGGAATATTTACTCATTCATTTGAGCTTTCCTAAACATAGAGTCTCTAACACACGTCCAGATCTGTGGCAGCTTTAAACACTCTGAACTGATCTTCATCAGAGCCATCGTCTTAAAAGCATCATATATCGTCCAGAGCGCTGGATCCGTACCTTCCTCCTGCTCACACTCCACATATTTAACTGCAGGAGTTTTGATAAGGAAGTACAAATCCTTGGGCTTTCAAGACAAACGGCTGGTTTTGGTCCAGAGGAGCATTTCAGGCCTGTGGAGAAGCTGAGCTGAAGCCCCACAAAAGAGAACACGGTTTTGTTTAGTTTTAGCCATTGATGGGAACATCGGCTGCTTTCATGTGCAGATTAACTGCTGCCCAGAGCCTCAGCTAATCCATTTCTCTCTTTAATGGCCACTAGCAAGTGAGCAAAGAATGGTGAAGCTCAACGAATCGAGAATCGAGACTTAGAGTGATGAAGATCATCTGCCTTCAGAAACCAGATCATCATGAACATTATCAAGGAGAAGTAAGTGGTTGCTGGTGTATCTTGAGTGGTTGCTAGGGAGTTGCTATGGTGTTTTAGGTGGTTGCTATGGAGTTGCTATGCGGTTAAGTTGCTATGGTGTTCTTGGGGGCTGCTTGGATATTTTGGGTGGTTGCTAGGGAGTTGCTATAGTGTCCTAGGTGGTTAATTGGTTATTTAGGGTGGTTGTTAGGGAGTTGATATACAGTTGTTTTGCTAAGGTGTTCTGAGTGGTTGTTAGGGAGTTGCTTTGCAGTTGCTATGGTGTTCTAGGTGGTTGATGGGGTATTGTGGGTGGTAGTTGGGGTGTTGCTATGCAATTGCATTGCTATGGTGTTCTAGGTGGTTGCTTGGATATGAGGCGGTTGCTAGGGAGTTGCTATGTAGTTGCATTGCTAAGGTGTTCTGAGTGGTTGCTAGGGAGTTGCTATGCAGTTGCTATGATGTTCTAGGTGCTTCATAGGATATTTTGGGTGGTTGCTAAGGAGTTGCTATGCAGTTGCTATAGTGTTCAAGGTGGTTGATGGGTTATTTAGGGTGGTTGTTGGGGAGTTGCTATGGAGTTTCATTGCTATGGTGTTCTAGGTGGTTGCTAAGGAGTTGCTATGCAGTTGCTATAGTGTTCAAGGTGGTTGATGGGTTATTTAGGGTGGTTGTTGGGGAGTTGCTATGGAGTTTCATTGCTATGGTGTTCTAGGTGGTTGCTAAGGAGTTGCTATGCAGTTGCTATAGTGTTCAAGGTGGTTGATGGGTTATTTAGGGTGGTTGTTGGGGAGTTGCTATGGAGTTTCATTGCTATGGTGTTCTAGGTGGTTGCTAAGGAGTTGCTATGCAGTTGCTATAGTGTTCAAGGTGGTTGATGGGTTATTTAGGGTGGTTGTTGGGGAGTTGCTATGGAGTTTCATTGCTATGGTGTTCTAGGTGGTTGCTAAGGAGTTGCTATGCAGTTGCTATAGTGTTCAAGGTGGTTGATGGGTTATTTAGGGTGGTTGTTGGGGAGTTGCTATGGAGTTTCATTGCTATGGTGTTCTAGGTGGTTGCTAAGGAGTTGCTATGCAGTTGCTATAGTGTTCAAGGTGGTTGATGGGTTATTTAGGGTGGTTGTTGGGGAGTTGCTATGGAGTTTCATTGCTATGGTGTTCTAGGTGGTTGCTAAGGAGTTGCTATGCAGTTGCTATAGTGTTCAAGGTGGTTGATGGGTTATTTAGGGTGGTTGTTGGGGAGTTGCTATGGAGTTTCATTGCTATGGTGTTCTAGGTGGTTGCTAAGGAGTTGCTATGCAGTTGCTATAGTGTTCAAGGTGGTTGATGGGTTATTTAGGGTGGTTGTTGGGGAGTTGCTATGGAGTTTCATTGCTATGGTGTTCTAGGTGGTTGCTAAGGAGTTGCTATGCAGTTGCTATAGTGTTCAAGGTGGTTGATGGGTTATTTAGGGTGGTTGTTGGGGAGTTGCTATGGAGTTTCATTGCTATGGTGTTCTAGGTGGTTGCTAAGGAGTTGCTATGCAGTTGCTATAGTGTTCAAGGTGGTTGATGGGTTATTTAGGGTGGTTGTTGGGGAGTTGCTATGGAGTTTCATTGCTATGGTGTTCTAGGTGGTTGCTAAGGAGTTGCTATGCAGTTGCTATAGTGTTCAAGGTGGTTGATGGGTTATTTAGGGTGGTTGTTGGGGAGTTGCTATGGAGTTTCATTGCTATGGTGTTCTAGGTGGTTGCTAAGGAGTTGCTATGCAGTTGCTATAGTGTTCAAGGTGGTTGATGGGTTATTTAGGGTGGTTGTTGGGGTATTGCTATGCAATTGCATTGCTATGGTGTTCTGGGTGGTTTCTAGGGAGTTGCTATGCAGTTGCTACGGTGTTCTAGGTGTTTTCTATGGTATTTTGGGTGGTTGCTTGGGAGTTGCAATGCAGTTGCTATGGTGTTATGGTTTGTAGGATAATTTGGGTGGTTGTTAGGGAGTTGCTATGCAGTTGCTACGGTGTTCTAGGTGATTTCTATGGTATTTTGGGTGGTTGCTTGGGAGTTGCAATGCAGTTGCTATGGTGTTCTGGTTTGTAGGATAATTTGGGTGGTTGTTAGGGAGTTGCTATGCAGTTGCTATGGTGTCCTATGTGTTTGCTACAGTATTTGGGGTGGTTGGTAGGGAGTTGCTATGTAGTTGCATTGCTAAGGTGTTCTGAGTGGTTGCTAGGGAGTTGCTATGTAGTTGCTATGGTGATCTAGGTGCTTTATATGATAATTTAGGTAGTTGTTAGGGAGTTGCTATGAAGTTGCTGTGGTGATCTAGGTGGTTTATTGGTATTTTGGGTGGTTGTTAGTGAGCTGCTATGCAGTTGTTATAGTGTTTTAGGTGTTTTTTTTAGGGTAGGTTGGGTAGTTGCTAGGGAGTTGCTATGCAGTTGCTAAGGTATTGTTAGGTGCTTTGTTCCAGTCTAGCATGAAATGAATCCTGTCTAGTGTTATAGGTTTGATCATATCACTAACCCTTGATGAACACTAGCAATAATGCATTGTATTCACGTTTTGCAGAAACAGTGTTTTTTCTAACATTTGAAGTCAAAGAACACCTTGAATCAGATGAAAGTGAGCAGCTAAATAACTACACTCATGTGAGGAGGAGAAGAGCTGACTCAAGTGTTTATGAGCACCTTTGACTCTTAAACGTGAGTCCTTTGAACAATGGTGTCTTGTGTTTCGGTCTGATGTTTGTGATTGAAGAGCAGCTGTTTGGTCATCTTTGCCTGAAGCAGTTCTGAGCGGACAGATTATTTTAACAGCATGAGATACAGATGTGAGCATTGAAATCCACGTCCAAAAACACTGAGCAAATTATACGTTGAGAAATTATGCTGTAAAAAACGCAGTGTACTGCAATGCAACAATGCATTTTTTATTTTGCTTAGCAAAGTATTTTGTATACATTTATGATGGGTTGCATTTTGCATTAAACCACATGAATGAGCAAAGTGCATATTTGTTTTTGTTCAAGGGCACATCATTTTGATGCTTAGCTGTTATTGTTGTTTCACTGACATCACTTGAGACAATAGAAAGTGTTGAATCAGAAAGTGGGCTCAGGGCTCATTTACTGACCGCATGGCTCTTTTCACGCTCAAAGAGACTCAGCGGGGTCACAGAGTGTGTGAAAGACTTCCAATGCCAGACCACATTAGTGCCACCTGCTGGCCTCTTCATGCCAGCCGTGCCAGGGATTAAACAGCATTACAGCCACTCACACGCTATCTTCTCTCACCATTAACACTACAGCAACAAACCTTTTTATGAAAACGTATTGACATGTCCTCAAATGTTTGCTTTTATTATATCAACATTTTAGTGTATTTCTCAAATTCTCTTTATTTTAAACTTTTGAATAGTCTTTAACAGTCTTTTGAATGTCCAAATGTTCTTTTGAACTTTCACATTTTCAAACGTTGTTTTGAAATTTAGAACTTCCTTTTAAACTTTTCAATTTTCACAATCTTTTGAAATTAAGAACTTCTGAACTTTCAAATGTTTCAAAATTTAGAACTTTCTTTTGAACTTTTAAACATTGTTTTGAATTTTCAAATGTTGTTTTGAAATGTAGAACTTTCTTTTTTTGGACGTTCACGTGATCAAATGCTATTTTTAATTTCCTTGTAATTTAATTTAGATTTATCTTTCAAAATCGGTGTATTTCTGTTTTAGGCTTGACACTATTCTCTATTCTTAATCAACTTTTTTGCTTTCACATTTTTGAATGTTGTTTTGGAATTTAGAGCATTATTTTGACCTTTTAAATTTTCAAACGTTTTGAAATGTAGACTTTTTAACCTTTACATTTTTTTTTTTTTTTTTTTTGAGATTTAGAACTTTCTTTAGAACTTTTCAATTTTCAAATCATTCTGAAACATGGAACTTTCTTTTTTATTTGAAATGTAGAACTTTTGAACTTTTAAATGTTGTTTTGATTTAGAACTTTATTTTGAAATTTCACATTTTCCAACATTTACACATTTTGAATTTTCAAATGTTGTTTTGAAATGTAGAACTTTCTTTTTTTTTTTGGACGTTCACATGTTCAAATGCTATTTTTTATTTCCTTGTAATTTAATTTTGATCTATCTTTCAAAATCGTCGCAGCGTCTCTACTTCCTCCGCAAACTAAGAAGAGCCAGAGGCTGAACTCCCTCCCGCCCTTGCCCCCTCTCCCCTCTTTTGCCCCACGCACCACTGAACTCTGACGGACTCTCCGACTCCCCCCTCCCAAATACACACAAGCAGTCACTTTAATCAGTCTAAATAAGCTCTTTTTGCACTACAAATCATTATATCTGCACTGTTATTTACTTCACTGGTTTGCACTCTATCTGCCATGTGCCGTGTGCTGCTTTATATATATTTTTTAATATATTTTTTTACATTTTACCTTATTTGTATATTTGTATAGTTGTATTTTATACTTAATCTGTATATCTGTATTTATGTTCTACTGTTAGTGTTATCTGTATGCACCAAGGGTCTGAGAGTAACGCAATTTAAATTCTCTGTGTGTATGTGCTGTACATGTGGAAGAATTGACAATAAAGCAGACTTGACTTGACTTGAAAATCTTTGCAGCATCCAACTGTATTTCTGTTTATTCTCTATTCTTAATTAACTGTTTTGCTTTCACAAGTTCCTGATTAATATGTTTTCCTCTATTAATATGAGGTCATGGAATCTGCATGGAGTATGATGATAAAGCTTGGTAAAATGCTGTTATAACTGTTTTACTGTTTTAACAGTAGTGTGCACAGCTACCCACGTGCATGTGCATGGTAACTCAGAGTTTCCAGTGCAATCATTAATAATGCCTGTGATCTGTGACCCAGCAGGCTCTGCTCCAGTGATCCGCAGATGGAGGCCAGCGCGTTTAATCCCTGGCCTCTCTTCTGTCACTGGCGTGACCCGCGGGTGTCGGGATCTCTGATCTGCCGCTGATGTCATCACTCCTATGCGCGAGACAGAAGCAGATTCTAACCTCTGTAAACATCTGACAGGTTTCCATACTGCAGAGTCCGATGAAGAGACCAGAAACCACAGCAGATCCTGAAAACTCTACTGACCTTAGTGTATATCAGTCACTCCTCTCCTCCTTCTCTGCAAGTGTCTCCACTGCTAAAACAACATACTACCACAACAAAATTAACAACTGTTCTGACTCTTGCACGCTTTTCAAAACCTTTTCTTCTCTTCTTTGTCCTCCTCTACCCACTCCTTCATCAACTCATACTGCTGACGACTTTGCAATATTCTTCATAAATAAAACAAGAAACATCAGCGACCAGTTCTACACACCACAAACTGACAAAAACTTCATAACCATAAATACTCATTCTCTCTCCTCCTTCTCTCCGCTGTCGGAGGCAGACGTTTCTAAACTTATCCTTTCCAATCATCCTATACCTGTCCGCTTGATCCTATCCCCACTGGTAACCCCACTGCTTAAGAAACCCTCTCTAAATCCAGCACTTTTAGAAAACCGGTATCCTTTCTTCCGTTCATTGCAAAGACACTTGAGTGAGTTGTGTTCAACCAACTCTCTATGTTTCTTGCACAGAACAACCTCCTGGACAGCAACCAATCTGGCTTCAAAAGCAGCCACTCAACTGAGACTGCCCTGCTCTCGGTTACTGAAGCCCTGAGACTGGCAAGAGCAGCTTCCAAATCTTCAGTACTCATCTTGCTGGATCTGTCTGCTGCTTTTCACACAGTTAACCACCAGATCCTCATGTCCACCCTCAGGAAGATGGGCATGTCAGGAACCGCACTCCAGTGGTTCAAGTCTTACCTCTCAGGTAGGCCCTTCAGGGTGTCTTAGAGGGGTGAGGTTTCTAAGTCACACCTTCTTGCTACTGGGGTTCCTCAAGGCTCAGTGCTTGGACCACTTATTTTCTCCATCTACATGTCATCTTTAGGATCTGTCATTCAGAAGCTTGGCTTTTCTTATCACTGCTATGCTGATGACACTCAACTCTACTTCTCATTCCA
>NW_015544138.1:344528-345603 GCF_001515605.1 Sinocyclocheilus anshuiensis | reverse complement strand
TAACCAAATTGTATGTTAATAAGAATGAGTTTGCACAATTAACTCTTACGTTTATTTATTTATTTATTTATTTTATATTTTTGAAACATTTATTATTTAAACGTATTTTTAAGTGTTAACTTTAATGTTTTGTCATTTGTTAGTTTAATGTGGTTCAGAGCAGTATAAATATACACTACCAGTCAAAAGCTTCTGAACAGTTAGATTTATAATGTTTTATTTCAGATAAATGCTGATCTTTGGATCTTTCTATTCATCAAAAGATCCTGAAAAAAAATGTGCTCAACTGTTTTAAAATATTGATAATAATAATAATAAATGTTTCTTGAACAGCAAATCAGCATATTAGAATGATTTCAGAAGGATATTTTGACCTCACTATTTGGGGAACAGACACAGTCTTTATAGATTGGACAGCACAAGTACTTCTATCATTTAGGAGGGTAGAACACAAGTCATCAGGGCAGTTATTTGAGATTTGACTTACTAGTCATATGGAGCGCAGCGTCCTGGAGATGTTGTCCTGGAGATGAACCTATACAGCTAGGTTCTTCAACCATAACTCCTTCCAGGACAGCCAGGAACCTTGGAGTTGTGATGGATGATCAGTTAAGCTTCACAGACCATATTGCTACAACGGCCCAGTCCTGCAGGTTTGCTTTATACAACATTAGGAAGATTAGACCCTTCCTAACAGAGCAGACTGCACAACTCCTTGTCCAAGCTCTTGTTCTCTCCAGACTGGACTATTGTAATGCTCTCTTGGCGGGCCTTCCCGCATGTGCTATCAAGCCTCTGCAACTGATCCAGAATGCAGCAGCCAGAGTGGTCTTCAACAAGCCGAAGAAAGCTCACGTCACACCTCTCCTCCTCAGGTTACACTGGCTGCCAGTAGCCGCTCGCATCAAATTCAAGGTACTGATGCTTGCCTACAAGACAACCACTGGCGCTGCACCAATCTACGTAAACTCGCTAGTTCAGACCTACGCGCCCTCCAGAAGCTTGCGTTCTGTAAGTGAACAACACCTCGTGGTGCCATCCCAAAGAGGCACAAAATCACTCTCACGGACCTTTT
>NW_015544138.1:343916-344448 GCF_001515605.1 Sinocyclocheilus anshuiensis | reverse complement strand
ATGATTTCTGAATATCATGTGACACTGAAGACTGGAGTAATGATGCTGAAAATACAGCTGTGCATCACAGGAATAAATTACAGTTTAACAGATATTCACATAGAAAACAGTTGCTTTAAATAGTAAAAATATTTCAAATGTTGCTGTTTTTTGCTGTTTTTTATGCAGGCTTAGTGAGCAGAAGATACTTATTTAAAAACATTTCAAGTCTTACTGTTCAAAAACTTTTGACTGGTAGTGTACAGGTTTCATGACATTGACTTTACCTGTGTTATTATTATTATTATTATTATTATTATTATTTTTACTGCTTATATATGCACTCTGTGTTTGTCTTTGTCTGTCTGTCCACTCCACGCTTCGCTGTAGGGATCCCATAATCCTCCAGAACCACAGGAAATAACACTCGTCTGTTTCAGGTGTTTTTCCCTCCCTGCTTTCCTGAACGTCAGTGGTGTGTGTGCGCGCGTGTCTGTGTGAGTGTGAGTGTGTGTGTGTGTGTGTGTGTGTGTGTGTGTGTGTGTGTGTGTTC
>NW_015544138.1:341382-343094 GCF_001515605.1 Sinocyclocheilus anshuiensis | reverse complement strand
TCTCCAGACTGGACTATTGTAATGCTCTCTTGGCGGGCCTTCCGGCATGCACTATCAAGCCTCTGCAACTGATCCAGAATGCAGCAGCGAGAGTGGTCTTCAATGAGCCAAAAAAAGCTCACGTTACTCCTCTCCTCATCAGGTTACACTGGCTACCAGTAGCCGCTCGCATCAAATTCAAGGTACTGATGCTTGCCTACAAGACAACCACTGGCGCTGCACCAATATACCTAAACTTGCTAGTTGCGACCTACGCGCCCTCCAGAAGCTTGCGTTCTGCAAGTGAACGGCGCCTCGTGGTGCCATCCCAAAGAGGCAACTCTAACGGACCTTTTCCTGGACTGTTCCCAGCTGGTGGAATGACCTGCCGATCTCAATCCGAGCAGCTGAGTCTTTAGACATTTTCAAAAAACAATCTTTTTCGCCATCACCTGACCAATTAATACTAGCACTTACCTGTTCTTAATTTTGATGATTAGAGCTTACAGCTCATGAAAGTAAAAAAATCCAGTATCTCAAAATATTAGAATATTTACATTTGAGTTTCATTAAATGATCATCCCTAAAGTATAAATTCCATGTATCTCTTGTTCTTTGAAAACCCAATAATGGGGAAGACTGCTGACTTGGCAATGGTGCAGAAGACAATCATTGACACCCTCGACAAAGAGGGTAAGTCACAGAAGGTCATTACCTTGAAATTTAGGAAATTGTAAATTGTTCCCTAATCTTGATCTCCACTGTACATTGGCCATCTTTGTTTATCCTATACCGATAGGCCTATTCTATTCTATTCTATTCTATTCTATTCTATTCTATTCGATCTAATTTATTTATATATAACAAACACCTTGCTATGTGCACTGTGCTAGACTAACTTAGACTTGTCACAGCACTTGTATATTGTTGCTCTCTCGTTGGTCTGATTGCTTCTACTTTGTAAGTCGCTTTGGATAAAAGCGTTTGCTAAATGACTAAATGTAAATGTAAATGTAATCTGAAGCTCTCAATCTCATTCACATTCAGATTCATAAATGTCATGTTTGTCTGCATCTTAATAACCAAAATAGTACATTGTCTAAAAAAAATGTCAGTCTGGATTTGGTTGGATCATTTAAATTGTGCTGTTATATTATTGGTTAATATTTTTCTATTCGCATGTGGCCTTTATGACATGAGCAGTAAAGAAAAGTCACTTTTATATTGGAAGACATTATAATGCGAAAACTTTATTATATATATGTAAACCAAATTGTATTGCCAAGCATAAATTTGCACACCTAGCTCGTACATTTAAAGAAAAAAGCTTGACCATTTAAAAAAATATATATTATATTATATATATTTTTTTTAAATTTATTATTTAAAAATACCAGATGGATAGGTCAATACAGTATTTTGTGAAACTCTGTTATATTTATATGTATTTTCTTAACCATTTTATATTGATCAGCATAAATTTGCACACTGAACTCTTACATTTAAAATTGATGTATTATTATTTTTTGTTATCCTGTAATATTTAAAATACCTGGTGAATAAATTCAAGACATTATTGTATAAAACATTATTTTTTCACATATTTTGTTAACCAAATGTTATCTTGATAATCATAAATTTGCACACTTGAATCTTACTTAAAACAATTTTTTTTTATAATTTATTATTTAAAAGTGGATAAGACCAAGACATTACTTTGAGGAAACTTTATA
>NW_015544138.1:316291-341351 GCF_001515605.1 Sinocyclocheilus anshuiensis | reverse complement strand
GGGGTAATTCTCAACATGCCATTAGGTCGTAAATGGATCTGGTCTAGCAGAGGTGTCATGGTTGCCATGGGGACCAGGGGCCTGTTCGGCTTCCTGGGGTGTTACGCATTTCGGGGGAAGGGTCCATAGGTCCTCGTATGGCTTGTTAACTGAGGGGTGTTACAGAGTATTTGTTAAATATAGCTAACAAAATATATATTGTGTGTTTGATTGGTCCAGACGCTACATGTATCAAAGCATATTAAGTGCAAAGTTGACTGAAAGGAAGAAATTGGGTAGGAAAATGTGCACAAGCAGCAGGGATGACCGCAAGATTGAGAATACTGTCAAGCAAACACTTGGGAGAGCTTCACAAGCAGTGGACTGAAGCTGGAGTCAGTGCATCAAGAGTCTCACTTTATGCTTCCATTTGCTGACAACCTTTATGGAGATGCTGATTTCCTTTTCCAGCAGGACTTTAGCACCTGCCCACAGAGCCAAAACCACTTCCAATGATATGACTGTGCTTGATTGGCCAGCCAACATGCCTGACCTGAAGCCCATATGGAATCTATGGGATATTTTCAAGAAAAAGATGAGAAACAGTGGATCCGAGCTGAAGCTCAATAGTTTCTCAGCAGAGCCACAGGCTGATCGCTTCATGCACTCCTCACTGATGCTGGAGTTTGTGCTGAAGGAGCCCCGACCAAGTATTGAGTGCAGAAATCAACATACTTTAAAGAACTTGAACTTTTCTGTTTTGCAAATCCTTTTTTTGATTGATCTTAGGAAATATTCTAATATTTTGAGATACTGCATTTTTTACTTTCATGAGCTGTAAGCTCTACTCATCAAAATTAAAACAAAAAAAACTTTTGAAATGTTTTACTTTACATGTAATGAATCTAGAAAATATGTCTTTTTTTATGTATTAATATATTCCAGAATATTTTATATTAATCTGTGAGTAGGTCTACAGTAAAACGTTTTTGTATATAGATTTTTTTTAAATATATTTTTCAGATATTTTGTGTATATTTAATATTCAATGTATTTGATTATTTTAAAATATGAACATATTTAAAAGTATTTTAATACTGTGTATTAACTAATGTTAATATATTACAATATTTTTCTCAAATACTGAAAAAGTATATCAAACAAGAATATAAATCTAATAGTAACAGATCATGATGTTTGTTTCCCTTTAGGATATGTGGAGATGCTGTGGACGATCAACATGATCTTCATCCTCAGCATCCAGCTCAAAAAACCTCCATTCTTATATGAACCACCCATCATCACATTTACCATGGTAAAGTAAAGTCAAGTACGTTCCTACACTGTTTATCTTGTTTTTTCCCCCAGTTTCACTCCGAGCCGCAGTTGGTTTTCAAACACTTTATGTTAATGTCTTTCCTTGAGCGAGTCAAACACCACAGTAATGATTCACTGCTGAAAACAGATGTGATCAATTTAAATGAATGTAAAGCATATTGGGCCCGCGACAGACATAATACGAGTCTAACGAGAGCCAGATTAATGTTTTTCCCTGCAGCTGTCGCATGAGAAACAATGATGTCAGATATCAGCATTTGCTCTCGCTTTTGCATTAAACATTTCCAGAAGTCAGCAGTGATATATGTCACATGAGTGTTATATGATGGGAGGTTATGGAGGTCGGCTGATTCATTCATTAACAGCAGGTTCGTTTATTTGTCTTCAGATGGAGTGAATTGTGTTTCTGTGGGCTGGTCTGACGCCGCAAACATTATTTCTCCAGAACAACTACCTAAAATAGCTCAATTTTGTCTACAATATCACATGAATGTTACTGGAACAAAACAGAAGTATAACCCGTTTTTATATACATATGGTGCATGTTGTAATATCCAATATTTATGCTATTGATTTTAATATATTTTACATTTTTTAATTTCAATAGACTACTTTTAATGTAGTAGTTTATTATTTTCCTTTTTAATTCATTTTTCATTACTCTTTGAGTGGGAGAAGTTCATAAAATAAAAGGAAAGTTTGCATTGTATTTTAATACTTAATATTTATTTAATATATTTGATATATTAATATTCTCTGAAATATTTCACATTAGATATTTCAGGGAAATTGGGGATATATAAGGAAATATAAAATGGAATATAAAAAAAAAATAATAATAATATTACAGTAACAGTAAAAAGTATATATATATATATATATATATATTATTCATTAATATAATATTATATTCTGAATATATCTTACATTCTGAAATATTTTATAGTGGGATAGTGGGAAAAGAAAAATAGAGAATAAATTTGATATAAAATTAACATTTTAATAAAAATTGTAATCATTAAAAGTGTTAAAAGTAACCTATTAAGATGTTTTTTTTTCTGACACAGAAAAGCCTTCTTAGGATAGAATGAGTCTCTGTGTGAGAATGAGAAATTATTTGCATTGACATGGAAAGTTTTCTGTTGCTTTATTGTGCATTCGATTAAATATCTGAGATTAAGGAGCAAATGATGTTGTTCCCATGAAATACAGCAATATGAACGCGTGTTTGGCAGGAGCGCAGAAGTGAAATCCAGCCTTATCCGCAGTGTTCAGTCTGTGTGATGCCAGAGTTTAATCTCATTACAGAATAAAGCCATGACGGATATAAAAACACCAGCTGAACTCGAGGAAAAGACTTGTGTTTGTAAATATTGCAGAAAATTCTATTAAAATAGCCGTTTGCGATTGCAATTACCAGCCAACCTTCACACAACATCCTGTTACAGCAATTTACAGTGATTTTACCGCGGTCGCATGAGAAGCATCCGTGTGCAGGGAAATGCTTGCAGTTTTCCTCTTTATCTATACTTTTGCATATGTGAAAGTCTCTGCGTTTATTATTTCCTCCAAAATGTCACTTCAGTGGTTCAGTGGAGTCTGTTTTATCAAATTCATTCATTTTGGTCTCTATTATGTCTGTTTGAACAGTCTGACATCACCAGCACCCAACCAATGGCGTGAGTCTGGATAAGGACAGACTGTTTTTTGACCAATGGCTGTATTTGTTCATGGGAACAGATTTGGAGAAATGTGTCATTGCATCACTTGCTCAACAATGGATGCTCTGCAGTGAATGGGTGCCGTCAGAACGAGAGCTGATAAAAACATCACAATAATCCACAAGTAATCCACAGCACTCCAGTCCATCAGTTAACATCTGGAGAAGACAAAAGCTGTAACAAATCCAGCATTAAGACGTTTTTAACTCAAATATGAGTCCATAATCCATAATAACGCTTCCTCCAGTGAAAAAGTGTTCTGGTCTGAATAAGGAGAGAAATCTGCACAGATCAAAACAGTCCAAAACAGTTCTAAACAAATATGTGGCTGGATTTTGATGTGAGAGACAACAGGAGATGCACTTTTTCACTGGAGGAAGCGTTATTATGGATTATGGACTCCAAAACGTCTTGATGGATTTGTTTCAGCTTTTGTGTTCTCCAGATGTTAACTGATGGACAGGAGTGCTGTGGATTATTGTGATGTTTTTATCAGCTGTTTGCACCCATTCTCTTCCATTGGTGAGCAAGTGATGTAATGCTACATTTCTCCAAATCTTCATAATTCATCTACATATTGGATGACCTTAAGGTGAGCACATTCTCAGCACATTTAAATTTGGTGTACTGTTCCTTTAAGGCAGAAATGTGCGTTTCAGACATGTGCTTCATTCAGACGTGCTTCTAGTGAACACTAACGGGGTTGGAGGGGAAACGCATTCATTCCATGAATAGTTTTGTTTTTTTTAGTTGCTCAGAGCGTCTCTTTGAGAAACTTTAATGAGCAAAATTTACAGACGGGAGGAAACAGAACAAGGTTCAGCCTGTTTGAAACTGTGCAGGAGCTTTTAAAATACTGCATGCAGGAGATTTTATTTAAATGCCATTGTTTTTTTTTTTGTTTTTTTAATACATTTCATTTAGGATGGCAAAATAAAAAAGTATCTTTCGGGCCATTAATATTCCCAATTTTCCCAGTTTGCCTGATGCCACCTGAACAATTTTATATAGTAAACAAGGTTACTGACTTGTGAGTTCCCAACATGCATTGCAGCATAAATACATGATGCTTGTTGTAGGATTATTGCTTTACTGTTTCCTGATTTGAATGAAGCAGTTGTCATCACTGTTAGTTTCTTCTGGTGCGATGTTCAAAGCTCATCATTTACCATTTAATAATTTTTAAAAATTATCATTTATAAATTGAATTCTCATTGAATAAGAATCTATAGTTGCTTAGACAAGGATTCATTGGCTGAAATAAACACTTTTTAGTAAACAAACATATTCAGGTTAATCGAAGTAACTTTAAGGACAGTTGTTGTGAGAATCAAATTTCCCAGTGTATCACATTGCCTTTTATTTTATTCTATTTTTAAAATGTATTTTAATCTAATTTATTTGATTTTATTTGTTAGTTTGGAATTTTGACAGTTTTGTGTCTTGCATTATTTTAATTTCATTATTTTGTTATTTAAAAAAAATATTTGTTTTAATTTAATATAATTTATTATTTTATTTTATCTTTAAAAAATTTTTTTTTTACAGTTTTGTGACTAGCATTTATTTTATTTTTTATTTTTTTTAATTCAGTATGGTTTACTTAAATGTCTTATTTTAATTTTATTTTTCAGTAGTTTTTTGTGTCTAGCACTAAATGTGATTGATTGTTGAGTTTAGGTCAGTTTTTCCAGCTGATCTGTCGGGCGATACACTGGGATTGCGTTTCCTCTGGCAGATCTTATATCTTTGAAAGCAATTGTGGTGTAAAAACTATTCCAGTTATGGATCTTTACTGCCTTCAGTACCGTGTAGTGGCATGCTTGATCGTAAAAATATGTTGCGATAATGGTATGCAAAAGTTTTCCAATACGTTGCCATTGCCCCTTTTGTCCATAAAACCCCAAATTTATTGCAAATATTATTGGACCAACATTTCTAGGTGATTATTATTACAGGCTGTAATGGCAGAATCATAAAATTAGTTGTTTTACAGGGTCATGAACCTCATGAGTCCAAAGAGAACAAACCGCTCCACCTAAAACACACTCGTCTGTGCAGTTCAGCAGGATCCTAGTGAACACTGCATCCTCCAGCACTAAACATAAATTACACAATCTGCATTCACACGCTCATCTGAGGAGGAATCTCTGTGTTCTGAATGAACTCTGAAGGGTTTATGTATTTCTGTTCCCTTTCAGTCGGTCACTCCGAGTCACGTCGGTGACCGACGAATTGAGAGAGACCAATCTACTTCGAGTGTAAACTAAACGAACCAATGCACATTGGCATGCGATAATTGCATTACATAAGTAGGCAGCAGGTGCAACGCATATTCAGCTTTTCGCTTCGGAGCTGAGCGGTTCTATTGTTCTGCTCTGACTTTCGTCTGAAGAGGAGTATTCTGACGAGTCAACGAGCGCTCTGGGGAAGAGGCTTCTTCAACGCTGGTGTTGGTGTGACGGCGCTGCAGCAGTGGTTCCCTTGCGCACTTCAGCACTTCTCAAAGAGCTACTTTCCCTAAAAGACCAAGACACGGGTGTGACGTTGCATCTTTTTAAAGATGTCATTCCACCCGTCTGTTTCTGGATGCGGTCGTTACCTGGCACCGGATGACAGTCACGATCGTTGCATCACGTGTTTGGGCCTTGAACACGCTGAGGCAGCCTTCATGGATGAGTCATGTCGTTATTGTGGTGGTATGACCATCGTGGCATTGCAGCTGAGACTCCAATACATCAAAAGAGGTGGAGTCCCCTTACCTATGCCAAAAATCTCGTCGCTCTTCTATTCCGCAGAGGAGGGCTACTTCGGTGAATAGTCAGGGTAGCCTGAGGGTTACAGTGGGGGCAAACCCGCCGAGTGAATCTCCGTGGGCCCCCCACTCCTCTAGCATGCCACAAGCTGTGGAGCTGCCGGGTGAACGTGTCGGTTCCTCGTACGGGGACGCTGAGGCAGCCTTCATGGATGAGTCATGTCGTTATTGTGGTGGTATGACCATCGTGGCATTGCAGCTGAGACTCCAATACATCAAAAGAGGTGGAGTCCCCTTACCTATGCCAAAAATCTCGTCGCTCTTCTATTCCGCAGAGGAGGGCTACTTCGGTGAATAGTCAGGGTAGCCTGAGGGTTACAGTGGGGGCAAACCCGGCGAGTGAATCTCCGTGGGCCCCCCACTCCTCTAGCATGCCACAAGCTGTGGAGCTGCCGGATGAACGTGTCGGTTCCTCGTACGGGGGTCATGCCATTTAATTTGGTGCCTCCTCCTCCCTCACTACCCTCGATGGTGGGGCGGCCAGGGGATATGCGGTGGTCCCCCCCAGGCCAAGGCATTAAAGGAGTTGCACGAGGGTAGTTTTGACCCAGGGTTGATGCAGCAGCTGCGCACGACGACGGACCTTGCCTTGAGAGCAATGAAAGTCACTGCGAAGTCCCTGGGTCAGATGATGGCCACGTTGGTGGTCCAGGAACACCATCTCTGGCTGAACCTAGCGGATATGCAGGAGACCGACAAGTATCGTTTTCTCGACTCCCCTATCTCCCAGGCCGGCCTTTTTAGCGATGCAGTTGAGAGCTTTGCTCAACAGTTCTCGGCTGCCCATAAGCAGATGGAGGCCATCAAGCACATCCTGCCCTGGCGGCCCACTGCTGCTTTCACCCAGCTGCCGTCTGCAGCCGCTCCGCCTGCTTGTCACCGAGGGCGCCCCCCGCGGCTTCATCTGTCCCTGCTCAGCCTCAGCAGCAGTGTCCAACGAGGCCACAGCGGGGAGCTGGCCGCAGGGCTGTGGCGCCGCCCATTCAGGCCCCGGCCAAACCAGGTGGCAAGTGGAAGTGCAAGCAGCCCTGAGACAGGCAACCCAGAGGTGGAAGGGACAGCTCTTTGAGAGATGGTGACCGCACCACTCTCTCCCCCGGAGGAGGGCTGGGTGGAGAATCTTCTGTTTCCTTTTCTTTTTGTTCCTTTCAGCCAGCGGTACCCAAACCATCATAAAAGAGCAGTTTCTACCATCTCTGGGTTCCAAGAGAACGCAGAGGATGCTGTGTCACGCTATGCCTGGCCAGCCTCATCCCCCTCTTCTATCGCCAGTGGGCATCAGGGCCCAGTTTGAGGATGGCAGGCCTTCTCCCGCGCCTCCTGCCCAACCGTGCAGCCAGGTAGGTGTTGCACCGCACAACCAGATCCCCCTTCGGGATGCTATGCCTTCCAAGTCGGGTCCCTGTCTTCCACCACGCTGCCCCACCATGGGTAGGTCTGTGGTTCCTCTGGTCCCACTTTTACAGTGTCTGGGAGCCTGGCTAGCACTTCCCAGCCCGTCTCGCTGGCTCATTCGGACTGTCAGAGTCGGCTATGCAATTCAGTTCGCCCGGCGTCCCCCCAAGTTCAGGGGCATCCAGTTCACCTCCGTGCTGACCAGTGATGCTCCTCTCTTACGGGCAGAAATCGCAGTCCTGCTGGCGAAGGACGCGATAGAGCCGGTCCCTCCATCCAATATGAGGTCAGGGTTTTACAACCCTTACTTCATTGTACCCAAGAAAGGCGATGTGTTATGACCAATCTTGGACCTGCGAGTTTTGAACTGGGCCCTGCACAAGCTACCGTTCAAAATGTTGACGCAGAAACGCATTTTCGAATGCATCCGTCCCCGAGATTGGTTTGCAGCGATCAACCTGAAAGACATACTTTCATGTCTCTATTCTCCCTCAGTACAGGCTGTTTCTCCACTTTGCGTTCAAGGGACGGGCATATCAGTACAAGGTCCTTCCCTTCAGGCTGTCCCTGTCACCCCGCGTCTTTACAAAGGTTGCGGAGGTGGCCCTTGTTCTCATGAGAGAACAGGGTGTTCGCATTCTCAACTATCTCGACGACTGGCTCATTCTGGCTTAGTCCCGGGAGCAGTTGTGCGAGCATAGGGACATGGTGCTCAGTCACCTCAGCCAGTTGGGACTTTGAGATCAACTGGGAAAAGAGCAAACTCTCTCCAGTGCAGAGGATCTCTTTTCTTGGTATGGAGTTGGACTCGGTCAACCTGACGGCACGCCTCACAGAGGAACGTGTTCGGTCGATGCTGAACTGCTTGAATTCTCTCAAGCGCAGGACAGCGGCCCCACTGAAACTGTTTCAGAGGCTCTTGGGGCATATAACATCCGCAGCTGCAGTAATGCCGCTCAGATTTCTTCATATGAGACTGCTTCAGCATTGGCTTCACGGTCGAGTCCCAAGATGGGTGTGGCAACGCGGCACGCACCAAGTAACGATCACTCCGGCCTGTCGACAAGCTTTCAGCCATGCTGCTGTGTTCACGGATGCCTCCACTACGGGCTGGGGTGCCACGTACAACGGGCATGAAGTTTCGGGGTTGTGGACGGGCCCCCATCTGTATTGGCACATCATTTGCCTCGAGTTGCTTACAGTATGTCTTGCGCTGGGCCGCTTCAAAACGCTGCTACAAGGCAAGCACGTACTTGTCTGTACGTACAACACTGCGACCGTTGTGTACATCAACCAACAGGGTGGTCTACGCTCCGGTCGTATGTCGCAACTCGCCCGCCATCTCCTCCTATGGAGTCAGAAGCATCTGAGGTAGCTTCGTGCCATTTACATTCTGGGCCTGCTCAATCATGCAGCCGACGAGCTTTTACGGCAGCATGCACTTCCGGTAGAATGGAGCCTCCATCCCCGGGCAATCCATCTGATATGGGGACACTTCGGAGCCACACAGGTAGACCTGTTTGCCTCTCCAGACACGTCCCATTGCCAGATGTGATATTCCCTGACTGGGGGGACCATCAGCACAGATGCACTGGCACACAGCCTACGCAAGTATGCGTTTCCCCCAGTGAGCCTACACTGGGGAAAACACAGACACTGTGCAGACACTCTGCAAAGTCAGGAAGGACGAGGAGCAGGTCCTGCTAGTTGCGCCTTACTGGCCCAACCGACCTGGTTCCCAGAACTGATGCTCCTCGCGACAGCCCCTCGCTGGCGCATTCCTCTGAGGAAAGAACTACTTTCTAAGAGACGGGGCACCCGCGTCCAGATCTGTGGAACCTCCACGTGTGGTCCCTAGATGGGACGCAGAGGTCCTAGGTGATCTACCCCGGGTGGTGGTAGACACCATCACTTCGGCAAGAGCACCCTCTACAAGGCGTGCCTATACCTTGAAGTGGAACCTGTTCGTTGAATGGTGCTCTTCTCACCGGGAAGACCCCAGGAGATGCCCGAACTGAGCTGTGCTTTCCTTCCTCCAGGAGGGCTTGGAGCGAAGGCTTTCTCCCTCCACCCTAAAAGTGTATGTTGCCGCAAGTGCCACACATCACGATCCTGTAGATGGTCAGTCTACAGGATGGGAAGCACGACCTGATCATCAGGTTCCTGAGGGGCGCGAGGAGACTAAATCCTCCTCGCCCTAACCCAGTACCATCTTGAGATCTACTTCTGGTGCTTACGGCATTGCAGAGGGCTCCCTTTGAGCCATTGCAGTCTGCAGAGCTGAGAACTCTGTCAATAAAGACAGTGCTCTTAACTGCGCTGGTTTCCATCAAGAGGGTAGGGGACCTGCATGCATTTTCGGTCAACGAACTGTGCCTGGAATTCAGGCCGGCTAACTCTCATGTTATCCTGAGACCCCGTCCCAGATATGTGCCAAGTTTCCACCACACCTTTCAGGGATCAGGTGGGGAACCTGCCAGCGCTGTCCTCAGAGGAGGCAAACCCAGCCCTAGCTTTGCTCTGTCCTGTTCGTGCTTTATGCCTATACGTGGACCGTACACAGAGCTTTAGGACCTCAGAGCAGCTCTTCATCTGTTACGGAGGCCAGCAGAAGGGAAAGGCTGTCTCCAAGCAGAGGTTGGCCCACTGGATAGTGGATGCAATCGTCTTGGCGTATAAAAACCCAAGGCGTGCCATGCCCGACAAGGAGTGTTGCTTCACCTTGGGCCTCGCTGACAAATATTTGTAGAGCTGCGGGCTGGGCGACACCAAACATGTTTGCTAGGTTTTATAGCCTTCGTGTAGACCCATTGTCCTCTCTTGCACTCGCCTCAAGTAGCCAGTGAACCAGAGAGACTGCTCGGTGTCTCGCTTGCTGTGCCATTCCCCTCTACGGACCAGATACGTGCGCTTATTCTGCTTTTCAGTTCAGTTCCCCACAAGGCGAACCCTGTGGAGTTCCTCTGTTACCCTCGGCAGCCAAACGTGGTGGAGCGCCCGGCGCCAGGCCTAACACTCGTAAAGTTGCCTCTTAGTTAACCCCTGTGCTAGGCTAGGTGCAATATGTTGTGATCCCCATGGTGATTCTATGTGTGTATTCTTCCATGGTACGGTTCCCCTCTTGGTGAGCCCGTGTCTTTCCCTTGCATATTGTTGCATATTTAACTTTCTTTTATTACTTTAGTTTAAAAAAATAAATAAATTTTGATATTTTTTGTTTTATTTTTATATCATATTTTACATTATTATTTATTTTGCTTGACTTTCTATTTTTAAAAATATTTTTTATTTTATTTTGTTGAATTGCATTGTATTGCCTTCCATATTTAACTTTATTTCATTATTTTACATTGAATTAATGCAAGTATTCGAATGGCATCATCTAGGTCCTTGACTTTCTATTTTTGAACTTATATGTTCTGTATGAACATATAAGTCAGAACTTATATGTGTTTCTGACGTGTTTTCATGGTGGTCTTTAAACTGACAGAGCACATATCTGTCTCATTTCTGGTAATATTGCGTTTCTCCAGTGCTGTTTGAACAACCTCCCCTGAGACTGAAGCGTTTCTCACTCCAGCTCTGTTAAACTGAAGGCAAACACACAGCGATCTTTCATGTTTTTAAGCAGTATCACAGTGCGCCCATAATCTTCATGTATGACATCCAGATAAATTCACTGTCTCTGGACTGTACTAAAGCAATCCGTCCGTTTCTGTGTGTGAGTCTGTCTGTGTCTGTGTGTTCTGTCTGTGTTCATCGCGTTCAAACACGTCAACAGTTTGTCAGAAGCTCTCAGATTGTGACGTGTTTGAAGGCATGGACTGCAGAGGCCAAGAGCCAGAGCAAAGCTTTGGGAACGCGCTAAACTTCTGCTGATCCCAGCAAATCAAATCACACAGATGGAGCGAGAGAGGCGCATCACTGGATGTGTGGCCGTATCCAGAGTTCAGCTCCAGGCCGCGCTCTGAAAGGGATGGGAATCTGATTATTCCAGCAATTAGCAGTGGCTTAATCTTAGTGCTTTACTTTCTACTTTTAAGCCTAATACTTTATTGCATTGCATATTTTATTTAATTTTATTATTTTGCATTCCATTTTTGCAAGCAGATGAAGGGCATTTTAGTTATTGACTTTCTGTTTAAAGCTAATATTTTTATATTTATTATTATTTTTATGCATATTTTTTATTTTTCAATACATAAATCGTATTGTTTTAGTGCTTTACTTTCTACTTTTAAGCCTAATACTTTATTGCATTGCATATTTTATTTAATTTTATTATTTTGCATTCCATTTTTGCAAGCAGATGAAGGGCATTTTAGTTATTGACTTTTTGTTTAAAGCTAATATTTTTATATTTATTATTATTTTTATGCATATTTTTTATTTTTCAATACATAAATTGTATTGTTTTGCAATTAATTAATGCAAGCATTTGAATTGCTTCATTTTAGTTAATGGTGTTGTACCTAATATTCTGTTATTTTATTATTTTATTTCATTGCATTGCGTTGCATATTTTTTAATTTGATTGCTTTGCATTGAATTAATGCCAGCATGAAAATTGGTTTATTTTAGTGCTTGACTTTCTACATTTGAACATAATATTTGTATTTCTTTAATTTTATATTATTTTTAATTTTATTTAATTTTATTGCATTGCATTGCATATTTCATTTAATCTTATTGTTATGCATTGAATCAATGCAAGCACTTGAGTGGCTTTTAGTTTTTGACTCTACATTTGAACCTTTTTTTTTTTTTTTTACTGCATTGCATTGAATGGCATATTTTACTTTTTTTATTATTATTATTATTAATGCAAGCATTTGACCAGCCATATTTTAGAGCTTGACTTCTTCCTGTTTGAAGCTTTTTATTTTTTATTTTATTTCGCTATTTTTTATTTTATTTAGTGGTATTGCATTTCATTTTTACAATTGATTGGCTTTATCTGAGAAGTTAAAATTTATTTAAATGTATTGCATGCTTCTACATATCTGTCTAACTCATCAAAAACACAATATATGCAGTCTTATAAGTGGCTTCGCTGTCATTTAATGTACAGCACTTGTGTGCTGCCAGCGTAAGCAGCATTTTAAGTCATCATATGCACACTGTAGATCCGTTGCAAAAGTTAATTTGACTTCCTGATGAGTGAATGACTGACTTTGACCATTAATCTGTATTCGAGCATCCTGACATATCAGCTGACTCAACCATTGACGTGAGTTTGGAGGCGGGACTGTCTGTTTGGCTGACCAACGACAGACGTAATTATAGCAAATCGGTTTGGAGCCACTGGTGGCACAGAAATGACACCGAGCAGCTCAACATGATCCTGTTAGATGAAAAGTGTGTTTTCTCTGTGATTCTAGGGTTTGTCTGATCATGAACAGTGTGAATCCCTCCATGTGCGGATCATAATGTGTGCTGAGAGCTGAATATGGGTCAGAAATCTGCCAGCGGTTCACAGCGCAGGTGAAGCTGAGGTCACGGGTGATTATGGGACATTTGGAGGCTTACATTCAAAGCGCTTGTTCAAATCCACACAAATCACTCACAAGCTCCTCTGAATATCAGACATACAGATGTAATCAACTCCTGCGCTGCTCTTCATTCTTAAAGGGACAGCGCACACAACAATGGCCAGGATGCTTTCCATTGACAACATAAATATGTTGATTAAAATTATACGTGATTCTTAGTAGTTTTGTTTGATTGTTGTGCATCAAGTTAATGCAAGCACTTGAATGGCTTCATTTTTGTGCTTGACTTTTGACTAGGGATGCACCGATACTGGTATCGGTATCGTATCTATTTGATAAATGAAGTTAACCAACTAACATTATACACACCCTTTTGGTTTCTGTACCCAATATTTAAAAAAATTTACAAATGCAATAAAAATATTGGTATCGGTACTCGGTATCGGCAAGTACCAAAAATGAAAGTATCGGTATCGGGCGAGTACTGGAAAAAGTGGTATCAATCCCTACTTTTGACACCTTGTTTTTATATTATATGTTTGTTTGTTTTAACAAGTTAAATGCTTTTGTTAATTAATATGACATGTTTCTTCTTAGTAATACATGTGTCAGTGGTGTCATTTAATGATCTAATTATTTATTTTATTTGACTTTATTGCACTGCATTGTGTTGCATTGGACTGCATATTTAACTTTTTTTATATTTAACTTTCATTTTATTGTTTTGCATTAAATTAATGCAAGCACTTGAATTGTTTTGTGCTTGAATTTCTATTTTTGTACCATATTTGTTTTTATATTTTATTGCACTATATTGTATTCCATAGCGTATTTTACTTTTTGATTTTATTGTTTTGCATTGAATTAATATAAGCATTTGAATTGCTTTACTTTTGTGCTTAACTTTTTACTTCTGAACTCTTTTTTATTTTATTTTATTGCATTGCATTGCATTGCATTGGATTCCATTGCATATTTTACTTTATTTTATTGTTTTGCTTTGAAATAATATAAGCACTTCAATGGCTTTATTTTATTTTATTTTATAGTATGGTACATTTTACTTTTTATTTTATTGTTTTGCAATGAATTAATATAAGCACTTGAATCGCTTTACTTTGGTGCTTAACTTTCTACTTCTGATCTATTATTTTACTTGATTTTATTTTATTTTATTTTATTTTATTTATTTTATTTTATTTTATTATGCATTGGATTGGATTCCATTGCATATTTTACTTTATTTAATTGTTTTGCTTTGAAATAATATAAGCACTTAAATGGCTATATTTTATTTTATTTTATTTTATAGTATTGTACATTTTACTTTTTATTTTATTGTTTTGCATTGAATTAATATAAGCACTTGAATCACTTTACTTTGGTGCTTAACTTTCTACTTCTGATCTATTATTTTATTGAATTTTATTTTATTATGCATTGGATTGCATATTTTACTTTATTTTATTGTTTAGCTTTAAATTAATACAAGCATTTGAATAGCTTTATTTTTGTGCTTGACTTTTTACTTTTTTAAATACTTTTTTTATTTATTCTGTTATTTATCTATCATATCTATTTATTCTATTATTTAATTTTATTCTAAACTGTGTAATTTACCGGTTTCTTCACATAATAGCCATTTATTCTTATTACACATAATTAATATTTCATGAACGTTTGATATTAAGTGGCATAATATACAGTCAGACAGTCATTATTGCAAAATAATGCAGCAAAACCCATTTTTAGGGTGACGAGACCTTGATTTATTTTGCGATAGTGACTTGTATCAATGGTGTTACAGTGTGTGAAAGTCTAAAATAAGTCTAATGATAGTGGTTTAGTGTGTTTTGGAGGGTCACCAGCGGCATGTTTCCATTTCAAAGAGCTGAAATCATGGCGTGACCCCTGTGACCCCTGCAGCCGCTCCAGAGTAAACACTGGCTCTCTGTCCTCTTATCTGTGAGCGGCCCTGCATCCCTGCGGCCTGTTTTTGGGCTCTCTGACCCTCCGTTAACCTCGTCTGTAACTCATACCAGGCCAGCGAGCAGCGCGTCATAGATCAGAGGAGGTCAGAGGTCAAGCTCCTGATTTCACTCGCTAATTTTGATTGTCGTTTGCTGATTAGACATGGATAGACGCTGATAGACAGCGACAGCGGCCGATAACTCGGGTGGGATGCGTTTAATGCAGTAAATATGGGACAGCAACACAACTTGAATTATATAATGCAATAGTTTTGGTTTTAAAATCTGATTGGATGAGCCACCTGTAAATTATATATAAATTGTCTTGTCATGATATTATCAATATATATCATTTCCACTAATTAATTTAATTGTATTTATTTTTTTTTATATTTATAAAAATGTAGTATTGTTTATCAAATTATTATTATTGAACTGTTGTATAAAAAATATTTGATTTTTATTTATTTATATTTTATTAGTATTTTTTTAATTTAATTTGTTATTTTATTGGTATTATGTTTTATTTGAATCTGATTGGATGAGCCACATTTAAAGTTAAATAAAATAAAAGCTGATTTACAAACACAAACACCTGGTAATTCTAAATAAATTGTTTTATTGTGATATCGATATTATTATATTATCATTAATTCATGTACTTATTGATTGTAGTTTGGTGTATTTTATCAAATTATAGTTTTCAAATTGATCTTTATTCTTTATTAAATCTTTATTATTATTATTATTATTATTACCTATTAATTCTGTAGGCCTATAAATTGTCTTTTTTGTGAAATTACTAATAAGATCATTAATAATTATTTATTGAATTTTGGTGTATCGTATCATATTATGATATCATATTAGTTTTATAAAAACTATTATTTTTATTTATATCATATTTGTTTTTATTGATTTATGCATTGATTTTTATTTTTTTTATTTGAATGTAATTGAATGAGCCAGATTTAATTGTAAAATAAACGTTGATATACACAAATACCTATTAAATATACATTGTGATATCTAGATTATTCATATAATCAGTACTTTATTTAATTATTTATTGAACTTTAGTGTATTTTATTATTATTATTATTATTGAACTGTTTTTAAAACATATTAATTTTTATTAATTTATTATTTATATTTATTTCTATTTGTTTCATTTATGTATTTAGTTTTATTTTAGTCTGATAAGATAAATTTTTTTAAAGTTGTTTATTTTTAGTAGTTTATTAATAGTTTTATTTATTATAGTGCTGTCAAGTGATTAATCGCGATTAATCGCATCCAAAAAAAGTTTTTGTTTATGAAATATACAAAATTTCACATTTCTGTATGTGTGTACTGTGTATATTTATTATATAAACGTACACACTTACAGTTTATATATTGAAAATATTTACATGCATATATTTATATTTATATAATTTATATATAAATATATTTAATATACCAATATTACATTTTTCTGAAATATATACTGTATGTGTGTGCATTTATATATATACAGTATATAATGATGCGATTAATCGCGATTAATCGTTTGACAGCACTAATATATTATTCATTTGGATTGAATTCATCTTTAACTTAACTTAAATGTTATTGTTTACAGATGTAGAGTTCTGAGATTTCAGAGGTATTTTGGAGGACCAGCTCAAACCAGCTGAGACCAGCAGCTCATGTTAGGCCGGTTCCGTCTGTTTTCTGTTTACTGTCGTATGGAGATGCGCTTATGTTTATCGCGTTCCTGAGACACTATTCCAGCAGCTTTAAGCAGGAACAGTTTTAAGCAGGAATGCGCCTCAGGAGACGACAGAAAATAGCTCGGCAAGGACAAGCTAAGTGTTGCCACGAGATAAAATCTGTCTGGTGGAACTGATCTGACGTTTCTTTTTATAGAGCAGCACCCAGACCCTCGGACGTCCTCCGTTACAGCGGAGACACAAAACAAGCCGATCGAGCGCTAATTCTCAGTAATGTTCAAAGACCTTTCTGTAATAAACAATCCTAAACACACACATACACTACCAGTCACAAGGTTTTGAACGGGAAGATTTTTTTATATTTTTACTATTTAAAATAACTGTTTTCTAAGTGAATATCTGTTAAACTGTAATTTATTCCTGTGATGCGCAGCTGTATTTTCAGCATCATTACTCCAGTCTTCAGTGTCACATGATCCTTCAGAAATCATTCTAATATGCTGATTTGCTGCTCAAAAAACATATTTGTTGTTGTTATTATTATCAATATTCAAAACAGTTGAGCACATTTTTTCAGGATGCTTTGATGAATAGAAAGATCCAAAGATCAGCATTTATCTGAAATAAAAAGCTTTTGTAACATTATACACTCTACCATTCAAAAGCTTGGAGTCCGTATAGTTTTTATTTTTTGGGGGGGGGGGATTATAGAAAGTAATAATACTTTTATTTATCAAGGATGCTTTAAATTGATCAAAAGTGATGATATTAAGACGTTACAAAATGCAGGCTTGGTGAACAGAAGAGACTTCTTTAAAAAACATTAAAAATCTTCCTGTTCAAACTGGAGTTCCTGCCACCGTTTGACAGACAGAAGCCATCGGTCGACGAGGAGGGATTGAGTTTATGTTTCTCTGATTTATCAGATTTGATCATAGAAATAAATTACAGTTTAACAGATATTCACATAGAAAACAGTTATTTTAAATAGTAAAAATATTTCAAAATGTTACTGTTTTGCTGTACTTTGGATCAAATAAATGCAGGCTTGGTGAACAGAAGAGACTTCTTTAAAAAACATTGAAAATCTTCCTGTTCAAACTGGAGTTCCTGCCACCGTTTGACAGACAGAAGCCATCGGTCGACGAGAAGGGATTGAGTTTATGTTTCTCTGATTTATTGATGCACTTCATTACAGACTATATTAAGACACTGTATCTTAGAGATGAGAAACATCGAGGGAATATAAACCACACAGGCCAGTCAATAATGCTCCTTGTCCTTAAATAATGTTGAAGAAGCTTCTTCAGAACTGGTTTCACAAACTTAAAAAACTATGTTCTTCCTCAGTATTTGTCTCTTGTTTTTCAGTACAAGTATATACATTTTCTTACATCGATATTTACTTGAGATGCAAAATGACATAAAATATTAAGTCTTGTTTTCTGGAAAATGTGTCAGAATTTGAGTTTAGCCTGTGCTCAAAACAAGAACATAAACTTGTTTTCCCTTTGAATGAAGTTTATTTTTCTGCCCCCACTGACAGACATTTGTTTTTGTTTAAGCAACAATTCACTTTTGTTTTGATACAATTTTTCAGGAAACAAGACTTTTTATCTTACGTCATTTTGCTTCTGAAGTAAATTGATTTAAGAATGTTTTGTATTGGAACACAACAACAAACTGAGGAAGAACATCGTTTTTGGCAGTTACTCTTATTAAAAACAAGCTACTTGAAACCTTTTTAAAGGCTTTTTAGGCTTTTTTTACTATGAAATATGTTGTTCTGCAATCAAAATATTTTTTTATTATGCAAAAACATCTAAATTGTGGTGGCAGTAATTGAAATGTATTTATGACTAACAAGAGCATTTAACTCAATCTTTCCCTCAAAAAAGGAGACATTTGTTTTTAAATGATTCAGTTTAATGAATCATCTGAATGAACTGATTCACTAAACTGTTCATTTATTGCATCAGTTCTGATTAGTCTTTATCCAGTCTTTATCACATTTTTAAAAAATGCTCTTTTGTTACACTGTTATGGTTATTTGTCTTTTTTTTTTATTTTCATATTCTGTCTTTTTCGGAGCTTCACTGACATGATCACCATAATTTGTCATTGAATTCTTTAGCATTTCTCCTTTTGTGCTGCATGAGATAAAGCTGTACAATGTGTTTGACGAACGCGAGGGTGAGTAAATGATGACAGAATAATGTTTTTTGTTCAAACTGTTTCTTTAAGAAGCTTTAATGACTAAAAGTTCAGATACACTGGCACTTTCAGCCATACAGCAAAAAAAAAAAAAAAAAAGTTTAAATCTATTTCAAAATATACAAAAAAAAAATGGCCCAAAAATGTCTAAATATATTTACATAAATATGTTTTTGGCCTTTTTTTTATATATATATATATACTTGAAAACATATTTAATATATTCTTTTATAAGCACTTAAAAATATAATTTGCCCTCCAAATATTTCAGTTCAAGAAAATACATTCACATACATCACATTTTAAGAAAAACTTGATTTGTTGTCTATAATCCATAAGAACATATGACACATTTGTATAAAAATAAATAATGAATAAATCCTAAATATATGCTATTGTAAGATTGGAAATGTATTTTCTTGCCCCTGAAATACATTTAGAAATATATTTTGGTGTTGGTTTGGTGTTGCCACAATGTTTTAGTTGAAACTAGATATATTTTTTATTTAGTTCATTTATTTCATTTATTGTTTTATTGTAATGAAATATATTTTATTGAGCTTCACTGTTTGCAAAATATGTTTGAAATATATATATTTTTTGCCATATGGGAAACCTGTGTGAGCAAGCATATTTAAGCTTTAAAAATATGAATATCATGTGTTAAACTCGCAGACTTTAGCAATGTTTTACATATATGTGTATTTGCTCTTTATTCGATAAGATCATCAGCTCTTTCTGCAAAACAAACAATCAGACGGATCCGAGTCCCACTGGAAGCTGACCGGATGATTGTGGACAGACGTCAAGAGGAAAGAAAGGTTAAATGGAGAACACATGAGTAAGTGAAACTGTGCAAACACAATGCGTATAGTAAAACAGTGTTCACTGAAGGACCAGCACCTGCTTCTACTTACAGCACACACCAGAATCCACTTACTCCAGCCAATAAACGCTGTAATCCTGCAGAAATCCAGCAATCAGCATTCCACTTTCCTCAAGAGCAATCATGGTCACGTCAGAAGAGCCGAGGAAAGACCAACAAACCTCTGAAACAGGCCAATAAATGCCTCAAATACCCAGAATTAGAATGAAACGAGCAGTTTGAGGAGGTCCTGTGCATGATGTTAGAATCATATTAAATATGCAGCGACGATTCATATTGAAACTTAATGAATATCTTAGGGCTTTTGGGATTGTGTTGTGATCCAGGATCCTGGAAATGCCCAGTGCAGTGTTATTTTAGTATCGTTTGTGTTGACATTTTTATTATGTTTTTATTTTTATATAATTAAAATGTTATCGTCTGTTTTCACATGAGTTTTAGTTAAAGTTTTTGTAATTTTGTTGTGTTTTTGCCATTTTTTATGTTCACTAGAGCTGCGTTGATTATAATGGTACTTTGTGAGATCGCGATGAACTAAGATGCGTGATAGCTTTTAATGATTAAGGGAGTTTGCAAATGTGATATTGATTTAAAACAACAGTTCATTAAACAAGAAGTTAATATTAAGTGACTTACATTGTCTGACTATAACATTATTGCCTGGTTTTGCTCTATTTCGTCAACAAAAATAGTTTCATACAAAGTCACAACTAAGCCGCTGCGCATCAGCGGTGTTTCGTTTATGAATGAACTGCGTTTTTAAACGAATGAAGAACAAGGCCCAGGGCGCATGGCGAGGATTGAGCCGCTTAGCATCACGGAGGTATTGGAGGTTCTTATGATCGTGATGACTTCTAAGGGATGTCGTGTGCCCTCTAGCCAGTGCCGCCACTCCGCCAAAGCGAGCTTGATGGCCAGTAGCTTGCGATTCCCGATGTCATAATTCTGCTCCGCTGGGAAAAGCTTCTTGGAGAAGAGGAGTGGATGGAGTACTGGGGGTTCACCCTTCCTTTGGGACAATACTGCACCGACTCCTAAGGAGGAAGCATCAACCTCGACCATGAAAGGGAGGTTCGGATCTGGATGAGAGAGTGCAGGAGCGGTGCAGAAGGCTGATTTGATTTGGAGGAAAGCTTCAGTGGCCTCTGGTGTCCAGGACAGGGACTTCGGCTTGTGGCGGAGAAGGGATGTAAGGGTGCGTTCACACTTGTCATGTTTGGTTCGATTAAAACGAACCCTGGTGCGATTGCTCTGTTAGTGCAGTTCGTTTGAGTAAGTGTGAACGCTGCCATCCGAACCCTGGTGCGTACCAAACAAGCGGACCAAGACCGCTGAAAAGATGGGTCTCGGTCCATTTCCAAACAAACTCGGGTGCGGTTCGAATGATATATGAATGCAACACGGACCAAATACTTCTAAACGAACCAAAAACAGGAAGTAATGACAAGATGCGACGCTATGCGACATGATTTGACGACACGGTGTAACTAAAGCAAACTAAAGTGCCTTTTATGAGCTCCCTGTGAGTTTGCAGGTGGTGAAAATAAAATGATATGTACACGTGAGTGAATGAGCGCGCTTAGTCCAGCAGACGGTATTAGGTGTGTTCGACTTAAAGCGACGCTGAGCAGACCGATCGGTTAATGAGTGCTTTGATATCATACACCTGCGGCGCCGCTTTAAGTCTAACGCACCTTTTGTTTGAGGTGTTCGGTGAGTTCCGTCACGATATATACGTCATTCAAGCCGAATAATCAGGTTGTGAACGTATCACTATGTCTTTAGGTTCGCTGTCAAAAATGCCAGTGTGAACACTAAGCGGACCAGAACCAAATGTATCATTTTCCTTTTTGGTCCGGACCAAATAAACCAAAGGAACCGAACTACAAGTGTGAACACACCCTAAGTGGAGCTGTAATTTGACTGTACTGGGCAATGAAACGACGGTAAAAGTTGGCGAATCCAAGGCACATTTGTAATTCCTTTACCGTGGTGGGTTGTGGCCAGTTCTTGACAGCATCCACCTTCCCCTGGTCCATCAGTACTCCCTCTGGTGTCAGGATGTATCCAAGGAACTGGATGGTTGATCGGTGGAACTAACACTTCTCCAGTTTTAGATAGAGGTGGTGTGCGCGGAGACGTTGAAGTTGCTGGGTGACGTGCCGTTTATGCTCTGTCAGACTGGATGAGTAGATTAGGATGTCATCGATGTAAATGATGACAAACTCATTGAGCATGTCCCGGAAGATTTTATTCATGAAGTTTTGGAAGACTGAAGGTGAGTTGGAGAGTCCATACGGCATTACCTGGTATTCATAGTGACCAGATGGAGTTATGAAGGCAGTTTTCCTTTCGTCCCCTTTACAGATGCGGATAAGATTATAGGCGCTGCGGAGATCTAATTTGGAGACGATGTGAGCTCCACAGAGATCTTCCAATGCGGCTGGGACCAGGGGAAGTGGATATGGAAACTTGACAATTTGAGAGTTGAGAGTGCGATAATCTATACACTGCCTTAAGCCCCTGTCCTTTTTGGCCACAAAGAAGAAGCTTGATGCCGCAGGAGAGGTAGAAGGACGGATGAACCCCTGTTGGAGAGCCTCTTTTATGTACTCCTCCATGGCGGCGCGCTCCGGGATCGAGATAGGGTAGTTTGGCCCCAGGCAGCAGATCAATCACGCACTCCCATGGCCGGTGTGGTGGAAGACGAGACGCTACAGACTTACTGAAAATGTCCTGGAACGCCCGGTAATCAGCTGGATTCTCCACAGTTTTCTGGGAATCTGGACTCTCATTAGAGGTAGAGCCAACCACTGCATGGGACATAGCACAAGGTATCTCGGGTAAGTCGCTCAAACACTCCTTTACACAGTACTCACTCTACTTGAGTATTTCTCCAGTAGTCCAGCAGATCGTAGGTTGATGTTGAGCGAGACACGGGCGTCCCAGGACGATGTCGACCGTTGACTCCTCCAGCACCAGAAAAGAAATCCGCTCCTCATGGAGGCATGCAAATTCGGAGTGAGACCTCTGGGGTGTGGTGACGCACCAAGCCCTTGCCCAACTGTTTTCCATGAATGGTGGTAATTTGATATCGAGTCGCGTTCCTGTGCCGTGGAAGATGAACTTGGACGAGGAAGCGCAAGGAGATGAATGAGGACTTTGGCTGGAAAGGAGTTGTTGGAGTGGATAAGGAGAGCAGCAGTGTGAGGCAGATTTAACACATTGGGGTTAATATGGACAGTACTCACCGTTGGGCGTGAAGGGCATGCTGGGCAGGCCAGTAGGAGATGGTCATCCTCTCACAGTAAAACAAAGCTGTTGTCTCTCTCGACGAAGCCGGTCCATTTTGGATAGGTGGTAGCGATTCATTTGCATGGGTTCTGGTGCTGGGGAGACGGTGGCTGGTGGCGAAGATTCCTCAGCATAGCAAGCAGTTAAGTGTTGAGAGACGTGCTGGGCTTTTTGCAGGAAATTCTCCATTTCCACTTTATCCTCATAAATTACCATTTGTTCACGAAGTGAAGGACTCAAACCACAATGAAATGCAGAGAGGAGAGCTGTTTGGTTCCATCCGCTGGTAGCGGCGAGCGTTCGGAACTTCACGGTGTAATCGTGTATGGACATATCCACTTGCCGTAATCTGAAAAGTTCGTCATGGACGGAGATCGCTGAAGCTGTGGTGCCAAACACTTCTTTTAAATGGGTTACAGATGCATCAAGGGAGCGTGTGTTTGGACTTTGAGAGTCCCAGATGGATCTTGCCCATTGCAGTCCTCGTCCCGACAGCAAGGAGATGATAAAAGCGATCTTTGCGCTCTCATTAACGAATTGTTGAGGTTGCATTTCAAAATACAGGGAACATTGGAGAAGGAAGCCCCTGCACTCAGACGCCTCACCAGAGTAAGTAGCAGGTTTGGCCATGGGACATGCGGAAGCAGACGAAGTGACTGGAGGTGATAGAAGGGATGAACGGAGTGATTGTACCATTTCAGCGAAGGGGTCAGAAGTGTCTGGATCCTGAACCTCCATTTTCCTTTCGGTTCTCCATTTTCCTTTCGGTTAAGGGCTGGTCTTCTGTCACAGTAGGACCGAGCTGGACAAGTTGAGTACAAGGTAATTGAGCTTCTTCTATTACGATATGCAGGATTCCAACACAAACAGGTATGCAGAAACATAAACAGTCACAGGAAGCTCACTTAACTAAAGTATTAAACTCTTTCTCAATTCCTGTTCCAGAACTATCCAAACGAAACTCAAAAGTCCAAGCAGGTAATTTCAATAGGTAATTCCATCAGGCGAATAAACAGGTAAGTTTAGCAGCTAAGTTCAGCACATAAGGCTCATGGATCCAGGAGGTAAGTGATGATCTACAGAGGAGCTTGTAACCTTGAGACCAGCCGATGAGTGCATGAGCAGAACGTCCTTATAAGCGGTGCAGGTAAGTGATTGCAGGTGGTGCCAATTAGAAGTCAGGTGATTCTGTTCGAGTGTGTGGCTGGTGACTCCGTGACTACTGGTCCATTGTATGTTTAATTATTAAGTATTTTGACTAATTTGATCATGCTTTGATCTAAATCTTGGTTTTAATCTAGTAGTCTCAGCTGTTTACTACAATTTTACCAAATTGTAATTCATTCCACATAATTCTACAGATTTTTCCCTTTATAAAAAGTATAAAGTTTGCTTTAGATGTTAAGGCTTTAGATATTTTTAATGGACAACAAGGCAAAAATATTGCTTAATAATGATTTTTGCAGTGCATATACACTGTAAAAAAAAAAAGTTTTTTGAATATTATTGGAGTACGTTTTACAAGAATGTGTGACTTGGAATTTCTTGGTAATTATTGGTTAAATTTACTAGCAAAATCAAAATTGAAAGTAAATCCTACACCATTTATTGATTGATTTGAGTGTAGCTGACATTAAAAAAGTGTTTTTATTGGTTCTTGGTAAACAGCTAGTTAAATATTTCTATTTAAAGCCAGTTTGGAGGTCAACAGGGCTGCCATAAACATGTTATGAAAAGATTGTTTCTACAAAGATCTGAGAGGTTGCCTTCAGGGGCGTTTTTTTGGGGGTTAGGAGGCCGTATGTTGTGTAAATAGAGAGCATCGGGTTGTTTTCCCCCCACGGGTTAATCTGATGGGGATTAAGGGGCTTTAAACAGCAGAAAGACCCTCACGCTGAGAGCAGACCTGAGGGAGTCACACTCAGCGCTTCGAGGGCCAGCTGTCGTGAAGCTGCTCCGGGACACCGAACACAGCGGGACCTGCTGCGCTTCATCATACACAGATGAGATCTCACACAGGACAGGGACATTATCTTTAACTAATACTAAAAAACAAAAACAAAAACTTTTTGGGCTTTTGACAAACTTTAAATGAAATAAAGTAAAAATATAACAAAGTACTTTTTTTTTCATTTTAATTTAGTTGAACTTGTTGCACTAAAATAACTAAAACCGAAAATAATAAGTAAAAAAAAAAAGTATATAGACAGTTATATAGTTTTTGCTCTTTTAAAAAAAAAA
>NW_015544138.1:302466-316028 GCF_001515605.1 Sinocyclocheilus anshuiensis | reverse complement strand
AATATGCTTATTTGCTGCTCAAGAAACATTTCTGATTATTATCAATGTTGAAAACTTTATTTTTCAGGTTTCACAGATGAATAGAAAGCTCAAAAGAACAACATTAATTTGAAACATTTGTAACATTATAAATGTCTTTACGGTTACTTTTGATCTTTCTATATATCTGTATCTATATGTATATATGTATGTACAAATATCTCAATATCTATTGTCTCTGCGGTGCAGATGTGTGGAGATATTGTGAAGATTCAGCACATCTGTGGCTCATTTTCTGTCACTTTACTGCAGTTTTTGCTGTGGTGAGCAAAATATGTCTAAACAAGAGCATAAATGATGTGTATTGTTTAGCTGAGGCTCATTAAGTCGAGATGAAATCTGCCATGAAGAACAACAGCGGCTGATGTGAAGTCAAGGACGAGATGTGTCCAGGTTTGCACTTTATCTCTTTGATATCTGACAGTGACAGCATCAAAACATCCACACTGAGAACTAACCAGTCAGCACTAAAGCGAATGAATAATAAACTCCTCAGTGTTGGTATTAATAATCATTATTTACAATACAGATAATTATTATTTAATTAATTATTACATTGTAATTATTATACAGAAAATCTGTAAAAGGAATAAAAAAAATATATTTTTCTGGAAAATTTCTGCAGAATCACACATGTATAATTTATACATATAAGGCCCTTATTTCACTAGCATCAACAGCTAATATAGTTTATATATAAAAACTCTTTACTACAATGTTACGGTATTCCCACTGGTTGCCAGGGTATGTCTATGTGGTTGCTAAGGAGTTCTAATTGTATGCTAGGCCATTGGTAGGTGGTTTCTAGGCTGTTTTGGTTGTTGCACTGACTGGTTGCTAGGGTGTTGCTATGAGGTTGCTAGAGTGTTCTGGTGGTTGCAAAGGTGTTTAACTGATTGCTATAGTGTTATGTGGTTGCTTGGGTGTTCTGGTAGTTGCAAATGCGTGTTGACTGGTTTAAACCTGTTTTGACTGGTTGCAAGAGTGTTGCTATGTGGTTGCTAGGGCGCTGCTATGTGTTTGCAAGTTGCTGTGTGGTAGCTTGGATGTTTTGACTGGTTGGTAGGGTGTTGCTATGTGGATGCTAGGGTGTTGCTGTGTGGTAGCTTGGGTGGTTTGACTGGTTGCTAGGGTGGTGCTATGTGGTTGCTAGGGTGTTGCTGTATGGTAGATTGGGTGATTTGACTGGTTGATAGGGTGTTGCTATGTGGATGCTAGGGTGTTGCTGTGTGGTAGCTTGGGTGTTTTGACTGGTTGCACACGTTTTATTATTTGGCCCTAGTACAGCAGGGATCATTTTGAAGTCTGTTGACTGAAGGTCAGGTCTCTGTTTTCCCGGTTAGTTCAGAATTAGCAACTGTTTTCCATTTGCTATTGTAGATCAGATCTCCACAACGCCACATCACCCCAAGTCCTTATAAGGCCAGAGAGCAAAATGCAGGCAGACACATTTGTCTTATCCACTGCTGTATTTACAGAGAGAGAGTGTGTGAGAAATAAAAACATCTAGAGACTCTGTTTCTCCATTCGGTCTCATTGCTGTCTATGAGAAACATCCGAGATATTAAATTGATTTTTTTAACCCGAGCATGTTTAACATCCATATCTGACCACAGAGGAAAGTGACTCAATAACACACAGTGTTTGTTTTATGATGCACACTAGAGTAATAATAAGTGTCTAGACTCTTAATCTCAGGCAATAATCTCGCCCTATGTGTCCATTTCCAGTTCTCTCCCCACGCTCAAATATACATTTGATTGATCATAAAGCTGTTAACCTGCAGTTTTAAGGTTAATCAGTCTGGAAGATGTATCGTGTTTCTTTTCTTTCCTTCCTTAAAGAAAATAAATAATAAGCAGGCCTTCATAAATCCTCACGTGGACTTGTGTAAACGTTTATTCAGAGGGAAGTCTGGTGAGCAGGGCGTTCATTCAGCACACGTTCACTACCGCTGCGCTCGCTGACCTGGACGTGTCGGTGACTTCATACAGACCCACACTGAACACAGTCGGGTTATTATTGTCCAGCAGGGGGTGAATATGTATATTTTAACAGAGAAACTGAGACTAGGAAGACCAGAAAGAAAAAGCTAATATACTGTTACATTTTACATTCAGATCCAAACTTTAGTTTGTTGAAAAAATGCATGTTAATCATACGCTAAAGTTAAGCACAACGACCCGTATGCTGAGTATGAGTGAGTTTTTAGTGCTGGTGGCTGCAAAGGTGTTTTGACTGGTTGTTAGGGTGTTACTATGTGGTTGCTAGGGTGTTCTGGTGGTTGCAGTAATATTTTGATTGGTTGTTAGGGTGTTTTGGTGGTTGCTAGGGTGTTGCTATGTGGCTGCAAATGTGCTTTGACTGCTTTTTAAGGTTTGCTATGTGGTTGCAAAGATGTATTGACTGGTTGCTAGGGTGTTGCTATATGGTTGCTAATGTGTTTTGTTTGTTGCTAATGTGTTTTGACTGGTTGTTAGGGTGTTGCTATGTGGTTGCTAGGGTGTTCTGGTGGTTGCAGCAATATTTCGATTGGTTGCTATGGTGTTTTTGTGGTTGCTAGGGTGTTGCTATGTGGCTGCAAATGTGCTTTGACTTTTTTAGGGTGTTGCAATGTGGTTGCAAAGATGTATTGACTGGTTGCTAGGGTGTTGCTATATGGTTGCTAATGTGTTTTGGTGGTTGCTAGGCTGTTGCTATGTGGTTGCTTATGTTTTTGTCTGGTTTTTAGGGTGTTGATATGTGGTTTCAAAGATGTTTTGACTGATTCTTAGTAGGGGTGTGCGATATATATCATCCGCGATAATATCGTAATTGTTGTTTTAACAATGTGTGATTTGACATTATCAAGTATTTTGCAAAAACCATTCAAAACATCGCTACAGAGAGCACACACACATTACATGAAGTCTAGACTAGTGCGAGTGTGCATTTAGAGTGTGTTCTTTCACTGCATGATTCAGTCTATTAAAATACATTTACCATGATTACAAACATAATATAGTTTTTTTTTTTTTTACAACAGTTCAAAAAACAAGAAGTTAATTAAGAGACTTACGTTTTAGACACCAAATTGCCTGTTTTGCGCTATTTCGACAACAAAAATAATTCCAAATTATAAAGGTAAAAATGCCCATAAAAGACAAAAATCAATTTAAACTTATTGGAAAAGATTCATTTTAATCAGTGTGAACTGACTACCACACAGAATATGAACAAAAAAAAAACTTTAGGAATATAAAAAAACGTTAGGAGTCAGCTGTCCACGGTAGTCCTTAAGATAACAGTACAATAACAAATTAATTTAATTATCGATAAAATCCAAGAAAATATTGAGATATTATTTTTTGTCAATATCGCACACCCCTAATTCTTACGGTGTTGCTATGTTGTTTCAAAGATGTTTTGAACTGGTTGTTAGGTTTTTGCTATGTGGTTGCTATGGTATTTTGGTGGTTTCTATTGTGTTTTGACTGGTCACTAGGGTGTTCTGGTGGTTGCAAAGAAGTTTTGACTGGTTGTTAGGGTGTTGCTATGTAGTTTCAAAGAAGTTTTGACTCATTTTTGCGGTCTTATGTGGTTGCTGTGGTGTTTTGACTGGTCACTAGGATGTTGCTAAGTGGTTTCAAATAAGTTTTGACTGGTTGTTAGGGTGTTGCTATGTAGTTTCAAAGATGTTTTGACTCGTTTTTGCGGTCTTACTATGTGGTTGCAAAGGTGTTTTGACTGGTTGCTAGGGTGTTGCTATGTGGTTGCAAATGAGTTTTGACTGGTTGCTGTGGTGTTTTGCCTGGTCACTAGGATGTTGCTAAGTTTCAAATAAGTTTTGACTGGTTGTTAGGGTGTTGCTATGTAGTTTCAACGATGTTTTGACTAGTTGCTAGGGAGTTGTTATGTGGTTTCAAAGATGTTTTGACTGGTTGCTAGGGTGTTGCTATGTAGTTTCAAAGGTATTTTGACTGGTTGTTAGGGTGTTGCTATGATGTTTGTGGTTTCTCATTCAACATGCTACAGTTGCCCACATTCATGACCTGGATGTACCATTGACTTCCTATAGACCTGGTACAGAGGACAGTTGTTATTTATATTTTAACAGAGAAACTGAGACCTCAAAGACCAGAAAGATAAATCCAACTGTTGCGTTTTACAGTCAGATCAAAACTTTAGAAAAATCTTATGCATGTTAATTATATGCTGTTTAGAACAACTACCCGTATACTAAGTATGAGTGAGTTTTTGTGCTGGTTAAGACCCAGTTCGGTCTGATTATTTCATTAGCGGCGGCGAATTGATCCTCAGCAGTAACTAAACAGTGTCTGTGTTTCCCAGAAGCAGCTCATTTACGGGGCTTTTAGCATTTAATCGTCAGCAGTCAGAGTCTTGACGGACTCAATTTCCATGATGTATGGAGTCATTCTTCCAGGAGACGCAGGGCCATCAAAACACACATCATCAAGTCATGTGGCCATTAAAGCCTTCCCAGAATGCTCTCTGTCAACACTGAATGAGGGAAATATACAGACTGCAGAGCAGTGAACACAGAACACACCGTACCGGTGAGATCTCATTAATGTTTCGAATGATTCTGCAGCGGCATTAACCCTCTGGTGCTGATCAGTCATTTTTGACGGGAAAAATTTTACGTTTTGGTTTTTAAACATATTTTAGTCCATCAGAATGGTACGAAACTTGGTAAAGGGTTTGGCACTTGCAATGTGAACACAAAGAAGAAAACAAACATGGAGATGATTTGAAAAGGTGGAAACGTTTGATACTGCGCCCAAATAAAATCTCATGTTTTGTGATATCAACTTCAAATTCAGAACTTGTTTAGATTTATGGCTTTCATTTTCTTGCAGTTGTAGAGTAAAACACTTTTTGGAAAGTATGTATTTCATATCAAAATTTTAAATAGTATCTTTGTGCATTTTTCACAACAATAAACTTAAACTTCTGAAACTTTTTTTAATTTCACTTTTTAAACTTTTTCTGCCTAGTGCCTTCTTTAAAAAGAGAACAAACTTAAGTCTGTGCACCAAACCATTCAAGATTTACCAGCGTTGGAAATTTCATTTTCAGGTCTATTGCTCAAAAAGTGTTTTAACAGGTAATAAATTTATCATAACTATTACATAAATATAATTTAGTACCATAAAATCCCCTAAAAATACAAAATATTATATAAAAACATTATCAAACTAAAAAATACTACAAATAAAAAAATAGTACAAAATAAAAAAAAAGCCATGCAAGCAACACCAGAGGGTTAAATGTAGACCGAAAGTCTCAGCTTCTCAGAAACCGCTCCGAGATCTCAATATGAACTCATATACTGTATTTCTCATCAGATGACCTGAGCTGATTCACATTCGTTTTATAGCTCTACACTCTTATTGAATGACGACTAGTGGCTCATATGGGCCTGTGTTTATTTCTCCACAGGAGATTTAGGAGAAAAGTCTGAGACAAAGTTGATACTGTAATGAAATATAACTGAGAACTCAAATGAGGTATGAAAGAGCATGAACATGTTCATCTGGGACTGTTTACTATTGAGTAAGTTTGTTAGTTGTGTGTCGATGAGCGAGCGGTGAGTGCGAAATGTCTTGAACACACTCTGTGCTCAGAGTAAAGTGTGTTTTGTGAGTTTTATTGTTTTATCGGTAAAGACGGCGGAATAGTGAGAGAAACAACAGCAGCTCATTCTCTGACTACTTCAATCTAGTCTCGATTTTTGACTATCAACATAAAGTCTCGTAAACTTTGCGGCTTATTCTGGTCAAGAACCACTCGCTTAGACTGGTAGAGACCGAGAACAGTAAACATGATTTTACAAAATGTGAGTTAGAGGTGGATGCATCTAAAGTATTTGATAGTAATGTTGTTGTTTGTCTTCCCAGCTTACGTATTTCCTTCATTTTGATTTAGAGCTTCATTACGACTATGAGCATTAAACCTTTGACCTGTAATGACAGAAATTAAGATTTTAAGTATTTAAGTATTTACCATGTTAATTTTGTATCATTGATATACTATTATAGTTTTTGTTGATATATATTTTCTTTTTTTATATTTTCTGTTTTCATTTTAATTTGACTTGTTTTTATATTATTTTTAGTTTTTATTAAGTTTTAGTCATTTTAGTATTAAATCTAAAAAGAAAGTGAAGTTGGATAAAATGTGTGTGTGTGTGTCTGTCTATATACAGTAGTCAGCATTTGAAGTGGATCAAAACCTTTCATCAAAGTTGTCCTAAAACCAAAACAATACCCGTTCTTGTCTTAGGACAACTTTAATGAAACTTTTTGATTCACTTCAAATGTTGACTACTATATATATACTATACTATACCAAAGAGAAAGGAAAACTTGAAATCGCATCATATGACCCCTTTAAGAATAATATTTTATTAAATCAAACTCAGATTTTATGGTTTCTTAAGAACATTTAAGTGGTGTTTGTCCATGTTGCTAGGAAGTTGCTAAGGTGTTCTGAGTGGTTGCTAGGGTGTTACTAGGCAGTTTCTTATTGGCATAAATCTGTGCGAATCACCTTCTTGAATATCTACCAAGTGTGAGGGATTTTTATTAGAACTTTGTAAAGTGTAATGCGAGAGCAGCCTCGGCACATGAGGAACATTCTTCACATTTAGGCTTTAAAATGTCAAGATTCAGTGTTCTTCAAAAGGCACAGCATGTTCGGAACGACGCTTTGTGACGTAAAATGTGTTTGTGTTCATTTCAGAGAAAATGTTCAACCTTTAACACCGAGAGGATTTGTTTCTGAAAAGTGTGTAGATCATTTAGTTGTTTGAGTGTCATTCTGAAGGTGGGTTGAAGATGCGCGGCGCCCCAGGGGTGACTGGGTAATTACTGCAGTCATGAAGGGCAAATGTAATGTTCGCTGTACCCCGGGGTTAACGCGTGCATCACAGAATCGCACTGAGATCATTGTGTTTTGGTCGTCGCCCTTTAAATGAAAATGACTCTTTCAGTGACAGGTTTATGCACAGCATTCATCACAGATCTACAGCCGCTGAAAAACACTCACACATGTGGAAGAGTTAGTGGGATCGCTAAAGAAAGAAACACAATTAAACTGCATAACTGCTCCAGATTTAAATGATTCCTCAAACCGTGTGTCTTCTCATTTAATGCATGATAAAAAAGGCTCACATTACAATTTAAAATAATAAATATTGGAATAGAAATGCACCTAAACTGGGCTATTTTAAGAAATGAAATAAAACTGGTTTTATATTCTTTTTTTATTCTTTTTATCAGTAAACATTTGCATTTTATTGTTTATTTAACCTCTGTAATGTTTTGTGTTTGGTGGATTATTATTATTATTAGTAGTAGTAGTAGTAGTAGTAATATTTATCTCTCACAAAATAAAGTACCATAGTAACATCATGGTTCTTTTGGACATTTTTGTACCATTGTATTATCATTATAATTTTTTTTTTCTTTTTGACAGTGTACCTTGGTATTTCTGAAGTATGTTGGAGTACCAAGAAAAGAAGTTTGTAATCTCACTTGAGCTTAAAGCATGGAGTCAAACTGTCTGATTGAGCTGTTAAATGTCTCTGATTTCTGCTGCCCTCAGAGCGTGACCTTTGACCCCGCCAGTCCCAGGGTTCACGTGGCTTTGAACCCTGACGTTTACAAGTCACAAACCAAAGGCGACAAATGAAACTTAAATGAGTTAAGAGTTCAAGTGCTCTGAAAAAAAGATGTTGTCATGATGTTTTTAAGGAGTTTCTATAGTGTTATGATTGGTTACTAAGGTATTTGCTATGCAGTTCCTATAGTTTTATGTTATGTAGCTGTTAGGTGTTCTGGGTGGTTGTTTAGACAGTTTTAGGACATTCGTAGCACCTTTTATTGTCATTGGCACGTCTCAAACCTTTTACACCGAGCTCCTGCTTTTGCGCTTTAAAAGAAAGGTAACGTCTAAAATGAGGAACAGACATTTTTCCATCTTGAGATGTAGGTCAGATGGCAAGGAGGGAGTTGCTGTCAATCAAAACTCTGTAACCGAGGAGAACCAAAACTCCAAGATGACTTCCTGATGCTTCAGTTGATGTCATGCATTTTCATGAGTGTTAGTCACTGATGATCTGCGAGGAATCATCACGTAAACTAGACAAATATGGGCCGACAGGACAGATCCGATCTGATTGTGTTTATGATTTGATGTTGCAGCGGTCGGCACACGTTTGTTCTCTGAATGCGGCTCTTGTTGAGCATCTGTGAGTAATGTGAGTCTGACGGAGGGATGGAGGTGTTTCATTCCACAACAAAGTGCTGGTGCCTCCATTCTCGCTCTGACAGGACAGATTAAATATCCGCTGCACGCAGAGCTGTGAATGATATCAAGATCTGCCCACAGAAACTAATAGATTTCAGAGTTTCCACCCGCTGTGGATTCCGTCATTGCTTATTTTGTCATTCCAAACCTGTGTGCTGTTTTTTTCTCTGTGAAACATTCAGCACATTTTCAAGCAGCATCTTGCACCTCTTTTCCATACTGTATATTATTTCTGTCAGTTTTCAAATAAATATATATATATATATATATATATATCATATACAGCATGCCTTTAAATTTATTAAAAACTGTCACTCATTCATCGCGATCTCAGAAAGTTCTGTTTTAACCGATGAATGTGACCACACAATGAAACTTTTTTCCTAATGTCTTTGTTAGAAAGAAGTTATGAGCATGATAGAACTCAGCACTGGACAAAAAGTGGTGACTGGAGGGGTCAGTGCGTGGATTCCAACCTAAACACCTCTGATTGGCCATTGCGTTTGTTTGGAGGATATAATTTCTGATGAGAAAATCATTAGTTACATAAACTTATTTACTATAGTTGGGCACTATAGCCCACGTGTGGAAGGCTTAATCCATGAAGGACTTTAACTGATCTCGCTTCAGTTCATAATTCCAAAATATAGACTATAATTGGGCCTGAAGACATTGCAGTAGACTAATTATTACAGTGAAAATAAAAGTTTTATTATTAATAATATAATATTAGTTATTTTTATGTGAGGTTGGGTTTTTCCCTAGAAACAAACTGTTATTATGTAAAAAATAAATTCTGCTATTGTTATAGGGAATGATTTTGGTTTGATTTTGGCATTGGTGGGGACATAACGGCAGACAACAGTTAAAAAAAGGGGGGGTGCCCTTTTTCAGTTTCAGCACATGCCCCTCAAAAGGTCTGTGCACAGCCCTGCACACACACACGCATGAGTGTTGGGTGAGCTGTCTGACAGCGGCTGCTTTCCAACAAACCTGCACACCGAGTTCCATGACATTTACATTTACATTTAGTCATTTAGCAGATGCTTTTATCCAAAGCGACTTACAAATGAGGACAATGGAAACAATCAAAATCAACAAAAGAGCAATAAAATGTAAGTGCTATAACAAGTCTCAGTTAGCTTAACGCAGTATATGCAGCCAGTTTTTTTTTATTATACAATAAATTAAAAGAAAACAGATAGAATAGGAGACGCTGTGTTGAAATGCTATGGGAACGCCTTCAGCGTGACCATGCTCTGAATTAAGGTTGTGACGGTGAGGAAATTTTCCCACCAGTTAATCGACATGTGGCAACACCGCGGGGCGTTCCCTCTTTTCCTCGCTTTCCTTCGCTTTTGAATAGCTTAAAAGCACCGTGCGCATTTTACTTTCACTTTCAAATAGCGTCAATTCAGCGTCAATTGCTTGAATGCAACAACAAAATACAATGTCAAACTCACTTTAGCGTATATATAAAACATAGCAACAACAAAATACAACGTCAAACTCACTTTAGTCTATATATAAAACATAGAACTTTTATTAACAAAACAAAACAAATAAAAATACACCATGCTATAGAGCAGGCTATGCCTAATATAAAATAACAAATAACTTACATAAAGTTTAAATAGGTATATAATACTGGAAATTAGTAAACATATGTAATATATAAACAAATAAATAAGAAACGTAGAACGTTTATTAGCAAAACGAGTAAGAAAGCTTGGAGGCACGGCATACACATTGATGTCAAATAAAATAAATAAATGACACAAAGTTTAAATAAAGTAAAAATCAGCAAACAATGTGGAACCAATTAAATAAGAAACAAATCTTCAAAAAAAACTTCCAAAATCAGATAAACGGCAAATGTCAACAGGCTTTTCAAAATCCAAAATACTGCCAAACAGGCGCTTTTGCATTTCGTTTCGAAACTAAATCATCCGCGATCGTCTTGTCTGTCTCACCTCACTCTTCTTGTCAGTCAGCTCGACTCGCTCTCCTCACTGGAGAAATTAAATCTGATCTGTGATGCGACTGTCGTTCGGCACGCTGCATTGAGCAGCCGTGTTCAGTTTTTAATTGTAGTGTCTGTTCTTTTACTGAACTAAATGATTTTTATTACTATAAAAAATCAAAACGTCGGTGGGGGTCGGTGACGCGGTGGGCAAGTGACATAACCGGTGTTGCGGCTTAACACCGGTATCACCGTCAGCACAAGCCTACTCTGAATCACGTGTAAACAGTACAATGGATGGGCGAAACGTCACGGCGGGTGACATAGAGACCAGGAAGCTTAAGCGCACGTGCGGTGGATACACTGGCAGCTTCTGGGAAATGAAGGAAGCGCTCACAGGGATGCCGGAAGTATGGCCCTGAGACGCAGCGTCTCATTCCCTTGAGGAACCATGGTTACATGCGTAACCTAGAGACATTCCCCTTCAGGAACTCGAGCTCCGTCGAAACACTTTGGGAATGAGTATGCCCACGCCGCCAAACTTTCAAATCCCTGCCTAGTGTGGAAGAGCACAACTAAGGCGAGAGAACAGAAGAGCTGGGAGCGGCTCGAATATCGAGGTCATAGAATCTGACGAATGTAAGCGGCATAGACCAACCGTTGCAACACCAAGTGTTGCAGATGTCCTGCATAGACACACCTGACAAAAATACCTTGGAGGACGCAACACTTCGAGTAGAGTGAGCCTTGACCACCAGGGATGAGGGGAGATCAGAGGACTCATAGGCAAGACATATGGCATCTACTATCCACCGGCTGAGGGTCTGTTTAGATGCATGAAGACCCTTCTTGGGGGAACCATAGCACAATAGCAGTTGGTCCACCCGCCTCCACAGGGCAGCTCTGTGGACGTACGTGTGGACACATACCGTTAAGCTTCTGCTGGTCAGGGTCCCGGAAAGGAGGAGGACAGAAGGCCTGTAGTATGACAGACCGTGGGGCAGAGGAGGGGACTTTAGGTACATAACCCGATCGAGGGTAGAGAAATGCTTTGGCCAAGCTGGGCGCAAAGTCTAGATAGGAGGGGACCACTGAGAGGGCCTGCAAATCACCCACTCTCTTCAGAGAAGAAATCGCCAGAAGGAAGGTAGCCTTTATAGAGAGATGAGGATCAGAAATCTCCTCAATAGGCTCGAAAGGAGGATTACAGAGAGCTTCTAGCACCACAGCCAAATCCCAAGGAGGGACACGAGATTGTACCGGATGCCTCAGCCTTAGTGCACCGTGGAGGAAACGTGTAACCAGGGGGTGTCTGCCCACTGACTGGCCACCAAGAGGGGCGTGGTAAGCAGCAATGGCCACCACTTAAACCTTCAAGGTGGAGTGCGTCAACCCTGCGGAGAAACGGGCCTGCAGGAACTCCAGCACTGTACCAAACAGGCAGTTAACTGGGTCGAGCAGGAACTCCAGCACTGTACCAACTGGGCAGTTAACTGGGTCGAGCTGGCGGTCTCCACACCAAGAAGTGAAAAGCTTCCACTTCAAGGCGTACAGTTTCCTTGTTGAGGGACCTCTGGATTGGAGGATGGTCTCAACAACCTTGGCTGAGAGACCAGAAGCTATGAGCTGTGCCCCCTCAGGGGCCACACCCACAGTTTTCACAGCTCCGGGCGGGGGTGAAAGATGGAGCTCCCCGCCTGAGAGAGGAGGTCCCTCCTGACGGGAATCTCCCATGGAGAGCCATCGAGGAGGGAAATCAGGTCCGAGAACCATACTCGGCCCGGCCAGAATGGGGCTACTAGCACTCTCTTCAGAACTCCTGGGAGCAGAGCGATCGGGGCAAAGGCATACAGACTAAGCCACGGCCAAGTCTGTACCATAGCGTCCAGTCCGAGAGGAGCTGAATGAGTCAGAGAGAACCAGAGGGGACAGTGGGAGTCACAAACAGATCCATCTGAGCCTGGCCAAAAACTCTCCAAATTTGCTTCACCACCTCGGAGTGAAGTCTCCATTCCCTGGGCCTCGGCCCCTGCCTCGACACGATGTCTGCTCCCATATTGAGATGCCCAGGGATGTGAACTGCTATCAGCGTGAGGAGTTTCCCCTGGGACCATACAAGGATCTGGTGCACCAGCGTGAGATGGCGACCGCTCCACAGACCGTGGGCTGAGCGACCACTCATGACCGATCCCCAACCGGTGAGGGACGCGTCCGTCGCTAGCGTTACGCGGCGACAAGGATCTCCCAGCACCGGGCCCTGAGACAAGAACCAAGGTTTCCTCCACATGTCCAAGGCACGTAGGCATCGCCGCGTGAACTTGATCATGTGAAGCGGGTTTCCTGGCGCACTCTCTCCAGAACTCCTGGGAGCAGAGCGATCGGGGCAAAGGCATACAGACTAAGCCACGGCCAAGTCTGTACCATAGCGTCCAGTCCGAGAGGAGCTGAATGAGTCAGAGAGAACCAGAGGGGACAGTGGGAGTCACAAACAGATCCATCTGAGCCTGGCCAAAAACTCTCCAAATTTGCTTCACCACCTCGGAGTGAAGTCTCCATTCCCTGGGCCTCGGCCCCTGCCTCGACACGATGTCTGCTCCCATATTGAGATGCCCAGGGATGTGAACTGCTCTCAGCGTGAGGAGTTTCCCCTGGGACCATACAAGGATCTGGTGCACCAGCGTGAGATGGAGACCGCTCCACAGACCGTGGGCTGAGCGACGAGAAAGGAGCTTCCCTTGGGCCCACACAAGGATCTGGTGCGCCAGCTTGTACAAGGGGCGCGAACGCAAACTTCCTTGGTGGTTGATATAAGAGCCCACCGCTGTGTTGTCGGTGCGCACCAACACATGACGATCTCTTAGGTCTGGGAGAAAGTGTTTCAATGCTAAAAACACGGCCAGCATCTCCAGGCAGTTGATGTGCCGCGTAAGATGGCGGCCGCTCCACAGACCGCGGGCTGGATGGCCACTCATGACCGCTCCCCAACCAGTGAGGGGTGCATCCGTCGCTAGCGTTATGCAGCGACAAGGAGCTCCCAGCACCGGGCCCTGAGACAAGAACCAAGGCTTCCTCCACATGTCTAAGGCACGAAGGCATCGCCGCGTGACCTTGAGCATGAGGAGCGGATTTGCCCTCGGGGAAAATCCCTTGGTCTTGAGCCAACACTGTTAGGGTCTCATGTACAGCAGGCCAAAAGGTATCACGTTGGACGCAGCTGCCATCAGACCCAGCAGTTTCTGGAACTGCT